>NW_025047928.1:0-89359 GCF_018831695.1 Puntigrus tetrazona | reverse complement strand
CACCAAAATAAAAGTACTCTTAAGCTGTAGTGTCTTATTTGATTTACATTTTCACGTTAATGTCCTAAATGTTAAATTGCCACTTCATCACATTTACAAATGTAAAGTGCGAAAATGCAAACGCATGGCAAGCTTGGTGTAATCCCATCTTACTACTAAATGTAACTTATTTAAATAATTTTAATAATAAATTACATCACAATATCTTTTAATTTATATGTGTGTGTGTAAATATAATATATATATATATATATATATATATATATATATACACACACACACCTCAGGAGCATATTTCAGACAAGAAAAGTAATTATGAAATTACATGAAAAGTACATTAAGAAAATGGCTATAGAAACAACTGCATTTCAATGTGAGTCAACTCTTTTTGCTGTATCTTTTATCTAATTATAAAATTCATGAAATTTGGTGTCTGGAGGAAAAAGTACTCTCGTTTTCTTTAGCGCGCTAAATTATTTCTATAACAATTACTATTTTAAAAGTGTTAGAAGTACCACAAGTCAGTTCTTCATTTATCAAATAAAATAAAAACAAATAAAGTAATTTGGGAGAAACCAAGCATGAGACACAGGCTAAATTTAGTGTAGATCATCATCATCGCCGTCCCATCATCACACACACACACACACACACACACACACACACTTGCACAGCGGGTGGCTGTAGGAAGAGCACCTCCTCTCTTGCAGGAATCATTTTATCCAATTGGAGTTTCTCAGGATTCTCCTCCAGGATGTCAGACATGCAAATGCAAAGCCACATACTAGTGTTTGCGAGCAGATGCTTCAGCAGAGAATGTGCTGAAACCACCAAAGACCTGCTGCTAAACTGGCTTCTGATATTTCATTCACAGATTCTGGGCTAGTTTCAGCCACCCACATCTTTCATCTACAGAAAAATTGAAAAAGAGCAATAAGCATCGCAATCTCACGCCAGAGTTGTGCTCCGTTAAAATTCATTTCCCTAACATCCAGAAAGGTTTGCAGTCTTATTTAATCAGAAATATCAAACAACCTTTAGCATGTACCGGGAGTTTTAATAGACAATGGAAAAGACCTTTTTTTAACCAACCAATCTCCAATTCGTTTATGCAAATCCTCAGGCACAGGTAAAAGTTTTTATTCTAGTCTGCAAATCTTTGGTTCTATAAATGTCAGCTCCTGTAAGTTGGGTGGTCTCTTGTATAAACCAGGTTACTGGAGTCAGCAACTCCTTCAAATTAGTTTGCAAAGGAAATAAATACATGTGTGCGAGATGTCATATGTGTAGATGAATTTAGAAGATCCATGAGCACTTAAGTCAAAGAAGCGAAAAACGCTAGCAAAATAATCACGAGAATTGAATAGCGGTTCAAAGTCATCTGAAAGAGAGATGCTTTTGTGATGGAAACGAATTTAATTCTTATATATCAAAAATGCGTTCTTTTTTGAGTGCCTCTGTATATTTTTGAGGATTTTTTTACGTTGATTTACCTGCACTAAATGAAACCTCTCAGATACGTTCTGTAAATAAATGTTAAAGAAAGAATTTCATTTTAGGTGAACTATAAAAACATAGTCACGAGAATCCTACTTTCTTGAAAACCTCAAGTGGCTTTTATTTCAATGTCTGGCATGAACTAAAGTACAGTTTTATATGTACAAGATCTGAAGCACGCTGGAAGAAATACTGAACGCTGTGATCGATGCGCTATCGGCACACGTTTTCCACAGAGTGTGGGGCGTTACGCACTTACCCTGCGAATAAAGCGTGATAAAATTGGATTTACAGAGCTTTGTCGCGGTTGAGTCGTATAACATATCTAAGGTCCTATTTACATCTGTGTTTTAAGCACTGACATGTGAATACCAGGCGTAACAACATCTCGTGTATTCTGGATATCTTCAGAGCTAGCTCACGGCATAGAAGAGATCAAAGCAGTACAGACACACATTAACAAGACATCTGCAGAAACAAAAGCGCAACAGCTATCGGCACACCGGTGACCACCCACTTTCTCAGCGGCCTGCATCCTCAGACCATCTTTCACATTCACATCCCGAGTTCTATGGCGTACAAAAATGAACAAGCTTCCAGATGAAGCGTTCATAGAGTCTTTTCCACCATTGAATGATAATAATAAATAAAAAATCAGTGCAACTTTTTATCTCACAAATTCTATACTGTAAAAACATTTAAAAGGTTACGGTAACAGATTGCAGTTACGTTAATTTTGTATTTTAAATATCACAAGCGCTGCTACCGTCACTGGTTGCTGCCCGATGCCCATACAGTATGTTTATAAAATACTTGCATGAAGTGTCAAAATATGCAACTAGTAGTTTGAAGATGCGTCAGTCAAAGAAGCGGCCGTGGCGTGCGATGTCGCCGATGTTTCCGGCAGACAGCAACTGAAACTCTCTAGGCTCACTTGCTCTAATAAGATTATATCAATTACAGTTAATTATACCATCATTCCACGTATGGTAGCTTGTAGCTTCACGAGCGCAGTTCCTCATTTTGCCAATTAAACCTAAAGTCTTCCAACTTCAACAAAATCTATTACAAGTAATTGCATTGTCTAGATAAATCACTTAATATAACTAGCTTAATGCATCTGTACTGTTTCACTCCCCCAGTAACTGAAGCGCATCAAACAGCGGAGCCAAAGCTGTGAAGTTGCAAATACAGTTTGTGATTATCTATCTAAAGCAATATTGGCTTTCCTGACTGCGATAGAATAGCTAAAGCTGAATCATCCGCCAGCTCTGCTTTAGCATTAAGTCAAATCTATGAGCACACCAGAGCATCTCTTTGGTTTCTGCCTTAACAGACTGCCAGAAAAGAAAGCCAGTGGATCCTCGAATGCGCAGCTCAAGCATAGGATCATTGCAGTATTTAGTTTGTGAGTTTAACCTACTTTGTGTACCAGACCAAATGACCCTAAGAGAATCAAGCTGAAATGTCCTTGGCCAAAGGACAATACTTTGGCCCCATGAGAATAAGATTATCGACATACTAAATAATTAAAAATGCAAATACACGCTCCTGCGAAAATTAAGTTCAGAGGATGAAAACATCGGTAAGCTCAGTAGTGTTTGTGTACAGAGTTCAACCTAAATAATCTAGCATCCGATCTAAAACAGCTTCCTGCTTTGTTTTAGTGTATTAAATATCAATTTGAGCCACGCATGCGATATTTACCAAATGAAATATACACTGCATATATAAGCAAATCCGTTCACGTAATCCAAAGACCCTCAATGTATGGATTTGACAGATGAAAAAGCGTATCACTTACTCAATTACATGATTTTTAACCATTTTGATACTTTTATTACATTACAGGCTCCATATGTATGTGGCTTTCTCACATTATAAACTTGCTCTGCAGCCCACCTGGTACTGGAGCCCTCCTGAGAATCTAAAAGCTAAAATTTGCACTGGTGCTTTAAAGTTTTTATTTTTTTGCTTTTGTTAAACTCTATCAGTTCTAGGGTCAGGTTTACTTCCTGCATGCGACATAGCAATAATAGCAATAATAAAAGCGTTGCCAGATCCATTCATCTGTTTTTCGCTAAAACCAGGCGAGGCCCTCAAAAGCATCACAAACACGGCGAGAAGCTATATAATATCATTTTGCAGCCATACTTTTTCCTTGTGGGTCAGAGTATCTCTCTGATATTTTATGAAAGTCTTGTTTGTATTTAGTAGCAGCTGAGTGTTTCTGAGGCCACAAAAAATAAAATCGTCCCCACTTCTTAAGGCTGCTCACGGTTTCTGTGCTTTCTTTGCAAAGCCAAGCGAACTAAAACTCCCTCCCTTTCTAAAGAGAAATGACTGCTGAGGCAAATGTGAGCTGTGTTTCCACAGGTCCCACTGGAGCTCAGCAAATGTGACAATTGGATTGAACACGCGCAACAAGCCAAGATCACAGCGCAAGAAATGCCTAGGAAATACAACCAAAACTTATCCACATTTATACTCCATTTACAACTAACGTCCGAAGATGACATCTCTACACTCGTCGATGGCATGAATACCTAACATAAACCCAAAGGAATGAAAAATCACAACGCCATCTTTCAAAATAGAAAAAGATAGAGAGCAAATGGAGATGTTTACTAAAGTCAACATGAATCTCCATAGTTTTCCAGCGACAGAAAAACGGACCCAGTAAAAATACATACCGCTTTTATTTTAAGTAGTAAATTTTAAAGCATATAAGAAGACATATCGGCAGACATTTAATAATCATTAAATCTAAATTGCACAATCCGTTAAACATTAAAGTCAGCGTATGTGTATTAATATAACAACAACTAGAAATACGATTAAGTATTTTTGTTTCATAGTGTGATACTTAGTTCGTAACATGAAGTTCCGTGACACGCTCGAGTCTCACGAGCTATGAAACACACACATAACTAATATAACCAGACTTTTACAGAGCAAATGTCCTCCACCGCGGCTAAAAATCAGATACACCCCACTGTTCTGTTTGCTTGTGAGTACATTTATTTTGCTGCAGTATTTTATTTCAAAGAAGAACGGCTGTCTTGTAAAACACTAGCTAAATAATAAAATCGATAAGACAGTTGTTGTACAGACTAACAGGCCATTACCGAAAGCTGTGTGGTTATAAAAACATAGTTTGTGCTTTAAAATTTGATAGGATAAGATACATTTGAAAATAGTGGGAAAAAAGAAACGGCATTTGTGACCCTTCTTTATTTCTTATAATTGATTTTACAAATTGGATCAATGCAGATGAGAGCCATGCAGTTTAGGTCAGATTCGTGTTGAAAAGCTTAAATACTACTCTTGTTAATTAATAAATTACTTTGTGGCACGTAATGTAAAGGCAGACATTATCTTATTAAAGAGTTTGCTGATGCTATTCAGTCAATCTGTCATTTTATTCCAGCTGTTTCCTTTAACTGTGAAAGGAGGTTTACTATAAGCTTTCCTTCAAAAAATTATTATTATTATTATTATCAGTAAGGTAGTTGTTATATTTTGATGTATGAGGGATTTATATGATTTAGGAATCTAAAATATGGTCATGCAAAATAAAGCGTCCCGCACCTGGGAAGATTATCATGTGTAAAATCGCCAGAGTTTTTCGATTTTCAATTCGAGAGAATGTGCAAATTCACTCCTTACGTTAGATGCTGCTTATTGGAAAACAGATATACCTCGGTACACAGATATACCTCTCTTGTCACACAGAAGAAGAAGAAGAAGAGCCGTAATTTATGTGCAAAGGCCGTTTTTGCATGTGGCGCCCACAAGTCTGTATATGCTTACAGCAGCTCCAGGCACGTGAACAAAAGCGATTATTTTATTAGGCGGACAGTTTTAATTCGCCGCGTCAAACCTCCCGTGATGCTGTTTTTGAAGAGTCAATATTTAGTCACGATCAAAGCGCCAATAATTTCCCAGCTTTAACAAGCTTTAAGGCATTGAGATCCTATGCTGTTTATAAAAACTAATAAACAGCCAATATGATTAATATGCCAGCTAATAAGCAACTAGTTAATAGCGAGAATAGGTTCTGTAATGTTAAATTTCAACTAGTTTTCAAATCAAAATATTGACAATTCACTCAGAAAATGTTTGTGACTTTAGATAAAAAATAAATAAAATGTTACTTTTCTTATAATAATTGACTTTGTTGATTTGAAATGTTTTGGTTTTTTTCTCACGAAGGTTCAACTAACTAACGTGTGTTGTCTAAACACAAACCATTTATATTAAGAACAAAAATTCTTACATCCAGAGTGGTGCAGTATGAGTAGTGACGCGTAACTGCCCATGAAACCCCGAAGAAGAGCAAGACGTATTGGCTACACATGCGCAAAGAATATCTGGACCCCTGAAAAAAAAGTTTTTCTTCAGTTGATTTTTTGACCAAGAAGTCTTACCTTTTCAGCGGCTGAGATAAAGATAGGAGAATATTTGTTTTAAGTATCAATCTTTTTATAATAGAAGATATGTTCTTTATTTTTGGCCTGCTTTAGTTTTAGTAGAGTTCTAGCGTCTTAAACATGCTGGACATTAGCATGTTAGCTTAGCCTGCGTCGGCGCAGGTTGGTCTGCTGCATCGTCAATGTTTCGAGCGAATAGAAAGTAATAAGATTAAAGTTTTTAGTTGCTGCGATGAATTTCCGTTAACTGGAGCGTGAGTCTTATGACCATCAATTGCAGGGTCTGTCCTTAATGTCTTACATTAACTTTTCATAATTTTAAGGCTATGCTGTAAGTAAGATTACATTTCTGAAATAGTATAATAAATATCTTAATTTTAATTTGAAGTGTATTCAGCCTGCTGAGGGATTAAAGCTGATTACTAAAAGCATTCTTCTCTATACTCTAAGGGTTCTTTTAATCCACTGCAGTTTTTTCCATTCCTGTTGCTGGTTGCTTACCACTCCACGTTTCAAAGTTATACTACCACAGCATTTCTCAGCCTAGTCCTAGATACACCAACGCTACACACTCTTCACAGTCCTGGAGTTTCTTCTAATGAGCTCATGAGTTTGAATCAGGTGTGTTTGATTAGGGACCACACAAAGTCAGTTTGCTGTGATACATAAATCTGCCTCTTAAATCCCACAGAAACTCTCTCATGTATGTTTACCAAAGATTGCTTCGTTTTACGACTAACATTTATAGGACACTTCAATCGCATAAAAATAGAAAGCATCTTGCTTATTCTTATAGAGATTTTAAACTTGAAATAGTTACAGTAAGAGACAGTCCTGAAAGCTTTCCTTATGAGAATGTAGAAAGTACAGGGTGGAAGAAGTGCTCTCCACTTTTCAGACAGAAAGAAAGAGATGAAGACAATAGGAGAAATTAGCAGCAGTGCTGCTTGAGCTTCAAAACATACTACATGTTTCTCTCAGCAGTGCTGTCGGCGAGTTCAGCTTCTCTGCTTGCATTACATTCCATAGCTTCAGATTTTATACCAATCTTAATCTTAATGAGGCAGAAATTATGAACTGGCCTCTGCAGCATATCTCTCTCTAACCCCCTTAAACAAAATCTGTAGGAGATCAGGGATCACTTAGTTTGTGCTTTTGCAAGCAGAAAAAATACTTCAAAGACAAGTTCCAAGAAGTTGAAGCAGTGAAGCATGTTTGAATAAGGACAGCAAACATACTTTTTATATGTACCATTACTGTGGACGCTGCAGCATCTCATTAGCAAAGAAGGTATCCATTGATGCACTAGTAGAGCTGTAGTGCTGTAGTGAAAAGAAAATGTTAATGGCACAGTACAGTCTGTGTGTGGAAGTTGCAGACAGTTTGGGTGCCATGAAACTTGCAGGCTTTGTAGAGAATTTTCTGGACGGCATTTCAAGTCTTCATATTGTACCACAGTCATTTAAAAGCAAAAAATACAATTAGTGGCAATGCTGATGAAAATTAGAATCTCTTAAGGTTGTTGCCTTCCATGATTGGAAATCTCTTATACCTGGAGGAAATTAATCTGGGAGATTATCTTGGATTTAAAAGAGATAGTGGAACTTGCTGATGTCCAGGTACATACCAGAAGAATCCATTGAATATCTTCCATAAAATAATTGATCACAGGCAAAATTGCCTGTGTTTGGCTAACATATGGCAAAGAAACATCAGTTGATAATTTGCCACTTACACTCATTGACTCCACATAAGCCTGACTTTGAAGTTTTGGGTGCATCAGGAGTTCCTCTTGATGTGCTAAAGATGAGAGTCATTGCTTATCAGCAGATGTTCCCAAACATAAAAATTACTTAGATTGCAAATGGATCTGTGAATGATAGTCATCTGATGGTCTGCCTAAATTTGGAAGGTTAATTAGGATGTATGTACTTAAGATACAGTAAATTTCATAGTCAAGTAGTTATCAGCTTGAATTAGGAGCATTACTGTGCACCTTGAACTGCAACCATGTCTAACTGGTAAAAATGTTCACATGAGAAGTATCCACTACAAAGCTACTTCCCGTTTAGGCCACTCCGACTCGTTACATTTAAAAGAATATCCTTATATAGATTTGTTAAAAACTTTGTTTCTAACCCTTATAAATGTACATTTATCATAAGCCGAGTTTACATAACACTCACTTGTGTATGTCATTATCTGTATAATGCACTTGTTTCAGTGTTAGCCATGCAGACGTCTTGTCACTGAACCTGAAAGTCTATCATAGTAAACTATAGTAGCAATCGGTTGGTGATGTTTGGTCACAGTTCAGTTTGTTAGTTATTTCGTCTGGGAAATTTGGAAAAGAGAACAATGGTATTTGAAACATTGGACACTACTTGACCAGAGTATATGCACAAGATAACACATGTAATATCTTAATACATCTCAAATAGCAAATAGCAACAAATTTAAAATTCAAAGTCTCACTCAAGCATCATGGTAAAGCAGTTGTATTGAATTTCTTTAACAGTACAGTAGTCTGAAGCAAACCATATAACGTGGAGATGCAACTTCCAAAGGAGTACAAACCAGGCCTTACGTGTCAAGCAAGAGCTCTCTCCAACTCCCCGCCACAAACTGAAATTCAGACATATTGGAAAGTTCTGGCTGAGGCAAATAATTAAGTTCAAGGAGTATCCTTCAAATTTGGAAATAGAATCTGTTGCTGGAGGAAGCACTGGCAATCAAAGCTCACCCATGTGTTTGAGAGACAAGGATCTTCAGTAGGTTATTATGGGGCTGGAAGAATTAACACTTAAGTACAAGATGGATAACTATAGGACAAAGCTAAAGAAACTAGGTTGCTTTAGAGATGTAGCATTGATTCCCTCAAGAACAAACCTGCAGATAAATGCTAACCAGAAAAAAGGCCACCAAGTAAATTTCGCTTTGTTGTCCGAGGTAAAAAAAGACACAACAGTGCAGTTATCAAAGGAGAAGGTGGCCTTTAACATTATAGGAGACAGAGGTAGTCAGAGAGACAAAAAAATTATTGCAGAGTTCAGATGGCAAGGACTGTTCACTGTGCCACAAGGTAAACTGCTTCTTAAAACATCCATAATCAATGTTTTGGTCTATTTTCTAAAACAGAATTTGATAAACAACTGTTGCAGATTGAACCTGTTGTTAATTCAATCAATCAATCAATCAATCAATCATTTGTATTTTATATAGCGCTTTTTTAACAACACAGGTTTTGCATCAAGCACTTATGTAATTCAACCTAACTAGTAAAAATTAAAGTTAGCAAAATGATTTTGATTGGATTACTAGAGCCTGAATTAAGATTGAGTGTCGTTAAGCCATATAACATAACAGCTTTTAGTTAAAAATCAAGCGTCTCTCATTGAATTAGTGAATATAGCTTGGCTTGGAGTCAAGATTTTTATTTCTCCTCAGGCCCCATTCAGCCCCAATGAATTAGCCTCACAAAAGAAAGTAGAGTCAGGAAAGAGAAAAGATCCTTGCAGCATCACGAGCACAGATTTGGACATGTACTTCAGTGACATTCAGACATTTTTTTAATTGTGAGTTAATTGCCCAAAAATTCAATCAGAGAACTCGCTTTTGCTATGGAAATGAAATCATGGCAAAACAGCTGAGCAGTGACTGTCACTTCCTACGAAGCAATGAACATTAATCAAGCTGGTCTCCTGCACACACTCAAGCTATTCTGGCATTTGTGTACATTTGAATAATTGGCATATACTTGAGAATTATTCTTCAAAATACTCATTCAACCTTGTAAGCATGACAGCTGCCTTCCTCGAACTCTACAAGTTACATGTTCTACCAATCCAGTTTGAAGCAGAAACTGCTCTCATCCTGCTCTCGAATGCGCAAAGCGCATCAAGTGGTCAGTGGAGGGACTGTAGATGGCCTGTGGATGAGACTATTGGATTAATAAATTCCCAAACTCCTTTCTGTCTCGCAAGTCTATTAACCACTGTGAGCAAGCACTATTGATACCTCTTAAATTAGCCCACATCTAAGCATCTCTGCGATACGCCACCACTGTTTAGCAGTTCGCTGCTTTAGAAGTGGACCGATTAAAATTTAAAAATGCCCACATTTCTTTTCATTCATTTCAAACTCCGCTGCTTCAAAAGCAGTTGCGTCCGCTGCCAGCATTTCCCCAATTATAAATAAACTCGACTCTAAAGCTGTCCGCCACTCCTAACTTCTAAATTCACATGGAAACAAAACCACACTCTTTATTTCTTTCAGGATCAGCTCTCTTTTTTTTCCAAAATACAAAGGTAAACACCCTGAGTACTATTTATTCGTTCTCTCGAAAAAACCCTCCCTAAAAAACATAGCCTCATTTTTATACCTCGCAGTATATGATTTTTCCCCAAAGCACAATCACAGCAGGACCAGGTCTTTATTATGTCTGAAATGTGTTTTTGTAACCAAATGCAACAGATTACTCAGATTAGAAGGCCCGGAGCATTTATGAATAGACGAACAATTGTGACAGGCTGAAAATCAAGAAAGTGGTAGTGTATCACACAGTGAGAATAGATACGCTGTAATGGAAGAGCCACAGTCTGTATTTAGCAGACTGCAGTTTCATTAACAACACTGCTGAGGGCTTTAATTAGATGTATACAGAATTCCAGTACGAGCGCCAAGGAGCAATCAAAGGGTTTAAATTTGTATTTGTATTTATGTAGCATAGGGTGTGAGCAGTGAAGTAAAATTAATACCATGAGCACACACACACACACACACACACAGAAAGTAGGAATTTAGTGGATTCTGGTTGTGATTACAAGTCCACTAAATTCCAGTCCTGTAACACTTTTTATTCTTTATATTTTGAGGAAGGAACACTGAAGGAATATTTATTTATTTATTTAGCATTATCTTGTTAAATTGTAATATTTAGACTTCGCATAATAAGAAGTTATTTTTGTTTTATTTATTTGTTTTAAGTTATGATCAATTATTAAAAAAACAGCATCAAGATTGTACTGCAACTGAATCGCTCTGATCCTGAAATAACTATGTATTATTTAATTTACACATATGTCAAGTATACGACAAACTGCACTGCAATTATTTCTTTCTTGCATAAAGTATTGCTTTTTATCTCATAATTAATTTGCTCCTGAATTATATGTCGAGCTGACACAGAGGTTATTTCTTGTTTACATATAGGCAGAACAACCTTGCCTCAAGCCAATACTCCCGTTGAGGTCGTTTGTCAAAATCTGAAATACGACCCATCAGAGAACATTCTACACTTGCACCCCTGTAAAACGTAATCATGTGATCATGTGTTCAATCCCAGAGAACACGTGCTTATAAAATATCCACAGTATAACCATTATTTTGCATGATTTTTGTAAGGGGTTAGGATTAGAGTTAGTTGAATTAGTGTGTCAGTCAATTTATACGAATCGCGCTGAAAGTAAAATATGTATGAATTACAATGACATAGGTGTAAAAAGTCTACACATTGCATTTAAAGAAAGCGCATTTTGATATGACAGTCATATGCCATTTCATGGCGACAGATGCAACCACGACACTGTCATTATTTTTACACCCCGCTCAAATGTAAATAAATAGGACATATTAAAATATCATTGATATTTGCATCTATCACTATTTGCAAAATGCTATTTTGTTTCCTTTTTATTATTTATATCCAACATAATTAATTTGCCTCATGCATTACTTTTCAGTCATTTCAAAAGTGTGTGAGTGTGTATGTGGTTCAGTTATACACTACACTATGGGGACAAAATGTCTCCACACAAACATAAAGTTATGTCAAAATCTTTGTCCTTTTTAGAAGAGGTTTTGAAAATCAAAAAAATTCTGAAAGTTGTGTTTGGGGTAGGTTTAGGAAAAGTGGGACAGAATATAAAGTTTGCACATTGTAAAACCCATTTCCGTCTCCATGTAATGTCCCCAAAAACATGGAGATCAATAAAGCGCGCGTGTTATTGCATTACAAAGAATCCACAGTATGTGTTAAAAATATTCACCTGCTTAAAAAAGACTTGTGCCTCTCAGCCACAGATTCGATATCAGCTCCTAGAAAGTACTGCAGGATTCTGTATTGGGCCTTTAATCAATCTTTTTTTTTTTCAGAGTCGCACTGGAAGAAAGACCAGTCAATCTGGATGCAGACACACATTTCAGGAGGAGAGATCATGTTCTGAGTATACACTGCTGAGTACACAGCTCTACGCACACAGTTCAATTCAATAGAGCCACACTAATCTCTCTCCTGAGTATGAAAGAAAACCTGAGATAGATTCTATAGCAGACAGGCCACTTCATGTGACGACCCTGGGTCTATAAATAGGCCAAAGACTTCCATTCTTGTCAGATGTTTGGCTTCACATGGGACCACTGGGGTCTGTCAGATTGAAAACGGGCAGGAAAGTAATGAAGCCTCCGTGTGACCAGCGATTTGGTGTCATATGGAAGAGATTTGTCTGTTAGTGTCGGCTCCACTGCACTCAAATGAATCAGACACCTAGAGCCTAGAAGACCAGGCACAGACAGAAATCCCAATCGCCTACTCACTTATTCTCTCTCTTTAGAAAAAATCTCTTAAGCAATGAATGCCGCATTAGAAAAGCCATTTAAAGACACATTTTGCTTTTACAGAGTGAATGTAAAAGCCATTGTAATCTTATAACAATTTTAATCCTTTTACAATCGTAATATTTGTTTGAGCTTTAAAAGTTATCGGGCCCAGTTCCTAAAGCACTGAAGCGTAATGCGGGTTCACCCTCGAATAAAAGCCCTGGGATTTAGATTAACTGGCCTTGTTATGTTTAAGACTATCAGGTTGACACAATCTTGATAAGAGACCATACTTTATTACTCAAGATGCCAGGTTTGCTTGCTATCTCAGTAGAAGCGTGGAAATGCTATTGCACTTCTTTTTAAACCACAGCGAGCCCCATGTTCAGTAAATGAATCAATTTAATGTAAAGCGGTCATAAATATTCATCCCACTTACTTTCTTTCGCCACCAGAGGCCCTTTCAATATAGATTCCACCTCAAGCAATGGTTACAAGCTCCAGGAAAGATAAAGTCCTTCCGGGTTTTGATAATCGCATTTCCACTTCCATTTACACACAGTTTCAGAGTGGAAAGATCTTTAAATACATGATTTATCCATTAGAGTTGGCGCTACATTCAATCGCCATGGATTCCGATGTATAATTCTGCATAATCCTACTTTTTATGGACTGAAGAAATGTCCAGTATGTTTGGCAATATGATTTGAAATGTCATTTACCAGAAATGCTCTACATTTAAGCTCATGTAGCGTATTGCAGGTTAATACTCAACCCGATTTTTAACAAATCTGGATAACAAACCCCTCAATTCGAACTGATCGCACTCTGATTATCTTCTTTTCAGTAATTCAGTAACCTCGCTCACTTTGATTGAGCTTCAATGAACAAGCAAACTGAATTTATTTCATTCCAATTAGCTTGAAGATCAGAGTACATATCAGAGCTATTGGCACAAAAATAAGAACATTTTCCACGGAAGCCAGTCGTATTTAAATCGTATTGCACATTAGTGCATTAAATATTTTATGCCTCCAAAGTCTGCAAAAACCTCTAAAGGGTCAATTCTTGAAAGCGTTTCCGTTTGATGAACTGGAAAAGCCAACCGATCTCAATCAGCGTTATAATCTAAAAAAAACCCACGTAAATAAAAACCAACTTTAACAAAACCCCTGTTTCTGACCGTGTGTGTAGCACCTTCCACTCTGCATAGAGATTCACTGTTAAGAAAAACAACATTTACAAACTGTTTTAAAGAACACAGAACAACAAACCTCTACAAAAATGTGCATGACACGACCCTTTGGAGCACTTTGTTGTGATGTGAATCAGGCCTATGGCAGGAAAGCAATAAGACCGTTCTAGCAATAACTGACATTCTCAGAGCGCCTCGTATGCGTCGTCGGCAGCATATGTGAACCGTTGGTTTGCTGAATGTTTTACCGAATAAGCTTCAGTAATGGAAATCCATTATTCGTACCTCAGGGTACAATTTGTCTTCCAAGTATTGTAATACGTTGTTATTCTTTTTTGGTGACGGCGTTACGCTTAGCTTACAGGCAGCCGATAATTTAACGACATGCTTTGTGTCCATAAGGTCTCATGTGTGTTGGCGAGATTCCTGACGTTATCTTGATTAGGAACCTGGCGCTGCTTTCAACGCAGGCGCTGTATACTTTCGAGATAGAGCTTCCAAAGCAGCCGAACAACAATACAGAGAAACGGTAGAGAGTAGTTACCCGTGGCAATAAAGAAAAAAAAAAAGAAGTGCATTCAGGGGTTAGAAGTGAGTTTAGAAGAAAAACTGAAGGGATGATCTGTGAAACACAGTCTGATACAGTACCTTGATACTGACTAGGGTAAAATAATGAGGGCCCTAGAACATTACGACTGCATGAGGTATAAACACAAACCATGGAGAAAGCATTGCCTTATGTTCTAGTCATAACATATAAAAGAGCGGCGACGGTCAGGGAGTTTCTTTGATACATACAGCATGTAGTGAATTAGGAAAATCCTGTTTATATCAAAGGAATACTGTTGTTCCAGAAATGAAAATATTTTTTTTTCTTTCTACATCAACTGCAGGAATAGCTGTCTTTGTTGCTCCTTTTTTTCGTGCAATGACAACGAAAATGGAGATTAGGGATATCAAGCTGTGAAAAAAATACCTGAAATGATCATATAAAACAACGGTCAAAGCATGAGCTTTATTCTAAATCATAACAACTTTGTGTGGGAAATAAAATAAGACAGAATAAAATGATTAAAAATAACTATAAATAATTAAATATTCCAAAGCAATACAAATATAGACCAATAAATAAATTAATAAATATAAAAAAACATGTAAATAATATATTTTAAAATGTATACATTTTAATTGCACATTCAATTCACCAAAAACATTAAATTGCGTCCTTTAAAGATTCTTATTTTTAAATTACAGTTTCATAATAAGAAATATAAGAAGATTTGCATATTACAATGACTTCTGAAGGATCATGTAACACTGAAGACTAATAATGATGCTGAAAATGCATTAAAATTAAAAACAGTTATATGAAATTATAATAATATTTCACAATGTTTTTGTACCAAACATAAAAAGCAGGCTTGTTGATCATAAATATTATTTCAATTGTATTTATATGATAGTATATATATATATATATATATATATATATATATATATATATATATATATATATATATATATATATATATATATTTTCAGGTTGTTGAAAAATGCTTATCTGACGTGTTATTTTTCATTTGGTCCCAGAAGAAAGAAAAGTCATGCAGGTTCAGAACAGAGATGAGGGTGAGCAAATGATGACTGAATTTTATCTCTGGCTGAACTATTCCTTTAAATTATGCACATCATTAACATTCCTCAGAGTGAAAGACAGTGGTGATTTGAGAAGTAGCCGATGATGCCGTGTACTGCTGCGCTGCAGACACTTATGCTCCTCTAATTCAAAGTGCACTGAATGACAGTTTTAAAACCAGCTGTCCCCTCGCAGCAGGAGAGGGCCCCATTTTTCCCTTCACGGCTCATTTTCCTTTGAGTGTGACAGGAGTATGGGTTGCTAACAGGGAGAGACATCAGCTAGACACGCTAACTTGACAGAATGAAATGCATAACAGACTGATATTAACACTGCATTAATCTTAATTTTGTTTCTCTCTGGCTTACACTGATGCTGAATAATTACCAGTCTATTTGTACAGGAGATCCCTGATGGGGCCGTGACAGCTGTCTGTGTTTCTTTCTCACCTCTGGCGTCTTGTAGCACACAGCTTTACAGCTTGTGTGACAAACTGTATCTGCTAGCTGTGTGTTGCTCTTCCTCTCCCACTGAACCTGTTCTCCACAAATGCCCGGGACTCCTAGTCATCCGCACAGTGATGGCTATAATATATTCCCCATCAAATTCACAGCCATTGTATTCTTGGATAAGTTAGCAAAGAGGCTGTGCTGAATTGTTATAGACTGATAGACTTTTTATGCCTAATGCGCAAATTCTTGCTCACTAAGAATGCATTTATGTATGTATATGTGTGTGTGTGTACATTTTACAAAATTTGTACTTAGCTATGATTAAAGTTGAAAATAAAATACTACAGTTTAACTATATCATTTAAAATAAATCTCTAGTGGACAATATGAGAACTATAAAGTCATGAGCCAGGAGCTCTGAGGTATAAGAGGCAAAAAAACAAAGAAGAAAAGTTCTAAGTTATTCCCTTTTGGGCAGCAGTGGTTACATATGTAACCTGAGAAGTTCCTATTCTAGAGGACTGGAAGTGCTTCTTCTTGCAGACCTTCGCTTCCCTGCAAGGAAACTACAGACACATAATTTACTCTTTAGAAGAGGCAAGTCACTGAAGCCTGAGGCTATCCATCTCTGAAAAAATGGGGAACGCAGCCAAACAGGAGGGTCATCCCACTAGAAGCTATACTCAGCAGCATATGTTAGCCTGCAGGGGTCAGTGGGACCACCTTTCTTAAAAGACCCTGTAGGAAGGGTGGGGAACTACCTCAAGATTAATTGTAAATGAGGTAGACCATCAACTTAAAGCCCTAACAGCTTAATAAGAGTGCTCAGGGGTGGCCTCCTCATAAAAACCCTGATAAGGTGGTTAGTCCACTGCCCACATCACAAGGGAGACCAAATCAGTCAATGGTTCATCAACAAGTGAAACACATACGAATACGAGTCCAGCCTCAGAACACGATGTAAGAAAGCGGTGTAAAAACACTCTTAAGGGGTGAGAAAGCATCAAGAAGTGTTAGAATCACAGCGTGTTTCAGAATAGGAACGCTTTTCATCCAACACCTTCCTGAGATTCACTCTTTCTCTCTCGCCACTCGCCTCTGCGCCCTTCTCCTAAAGGGGTGTGGTGGCCAAGATACTTTCTGATCCTGCCTATGATCCTCAGATCAAAATGGTTGAGCCCCTCAGAAGTTATAGGGAGACTCGGGACAGCAGAGAATGAGTTTGCTAAAGTCAATGGACTTCACCTCCTGAACTTCTCGACCGCCAACTTAGTTGAGGTGCCGAAAAACCAGAAGGTACCTCAACATTTGCATAATGTGCATGCTAAAAGATGCAGCCGAGCTAAATATGGCTCATCCACAATCTCACAAAGTCCATGTGAAGGTCAGGAAGAAAGGGAGGCAACTGGGAGTAGGAATATCACGATTGGCCCAAAAGTGCTGACCAGACTAAACTGAACTCAAGTACGCCTCAAGAACCTCAAGAACCTTTAGTTAACACACTTGATTCCAATAACAAGATTGTTAGAAGTGAGCTCCGTGCATGAACTGTATTACGGTCAACATGGTCCCGACACCTGGCTCATTGCTTCCTACTCTCTAAAAACAAAAAGGTTCTTCACTTGAAACACCTAATACAATTTACATTTTAAATTCACGTCTCACACCTACAATGCCTCTTTGAACGGAACGAATACGTCACCCAGACTTGATATCTGACAGAATTTACTGATGTCCACTTCGCAGGAGCACTTACAAAACGATAATATTAATATATACACATGAATTAAATGTTTATTGTTAATAAACTCTGAGAACCAGGTAGCTATGGTCATGCAGCTTTGTTTACAGATTAAAACCGTGACCATGAGAAAAATATTTGGTTCCTCAACACAGCATCTTGAGGCCACGACGGCCAAAACGTAACTATCCCTTTTTACAGGTCGCATGAGCTCCTATTGGTAGTCGCCGCATGACCTCACTGCTAATTTGCATAAAGCTGCTTTGTCACTTTTCTAAACACGCCTACGTTGGATCACCAAAATTTTTAAATAAGTCAATTATTTCCACATCAGTTCATTTTCCTGAATTCTTTCTTTGTCTTCTGGGTTTTGACATCACAGGAAGCGTATAGGCGCGTGCACTTGTATATGTCAGCAGTGTCTTATAATTATTCGCAGAGGCTTTATTGCCTCATCCTACAGGAAGATTGTTTTATAATTATTCATAACTCCACGTGACCTTTTCCTCTGACAGGTACTTCAAATGCTTTACACCACGCGAGAGCGCCGCAAGTGTTGGGTTTTCACGGTGAAAACAAAATAGTGCTCTCCCTTCAAGCAAACAGAAGCGACAGGCTTTCAATCAACAACTGCACACTTTTTGAAATGCTTGCGTAATAATAATTTATTATAGGAGAGTTTCTAGATTTATGGAGAGGTGGACTTCTGCTCGATTGAAACAGCGCGATCCGGCGTTGGACGGACACGAAGCGTCGCAAACACTATCCATCCTCACTGTCAGCGTGCTCGCATATTAGCACCGTTATATCTGGGAATCATCAGCGCAATGACAGTTATTTAACAATTCTCATAAAAAATGTTTTTTATAAGCCATTAAAAATGCAAAAGCACATCTCTTTCATATTCAGAAGCAGAGGACAAATGCAAACAGCTCTGGTTTTCATCTGTGCGTTAAATTAATGAATCACGAAAATAAACGTTTATGGGTCTAAAATGTAATGTAACATATTTTGTAATTTTTGGGAAATAAAATATAACACATTGATGTTTTTTCATCCTTACCAGCATTAAAAAAGTTGAAAAAATAAACCAAAAAATACTAAATTCTGTAATAGGACACGAATAAAGTGCGGAAATGTTCATATATATTTATAAATGGTATATTTATGCGCTTTATTGAAGCATGCATGTAAAAATTTGAACATAAAAAAAAAAAAAACCGTAAAAGGAAACGAAAAAATTACTAAAATGGTTTGTTACTGTTTGCGACTGAAGCTGAAATGTAATTAATTTGATATTGTGAAATAAAATACAATTAAAATAGTTCAATTTTAAATAATGGAAATAAAAATAAAAAAATATTAAAATATATGCAGTAGCATAGCAATACTACAAATACTAATAGAAAATGATCAATGTCTATAATACGCTGTGAGCTTACAAACAATATATATTTGTGCGTTAGCTGTGTAGAAATGTGACTCAAGCATGCATTTGCACATTTTAACTCTGTTAAAATGCAATAAAACAATAACGGAGGTTTTAAAATAATAACCTGTCCTCCTCCACTCCACAGCTTCAGGCATGCATTTATTTTTTTACATTTTCATATCTTGGCGAGAACAGACCTGTGCCGAATCTGAGCTTTTTCGTGACATTTTAAAACACGAAAGGACGACAAGCTTCTATCAGTAGCATGTGCTGGGCTTTTTTGACAGGAAGCATCAGTGTTTCATGTTTTGCTGTGGATCTGAGCTCGGCTTTGACACTGACAGCACACAGCCAGCGGGGAATAAAGATGAGAATAGAGGACGGCAGCTGCTGTGGAGAGAGAGTATCATAAACCTCTCCAACAGCTGGAGAACAGACATCTGCCTATTCCCTGCAGAGAAAACACATGAAGTATGCAGTGAAGAGGGAAAGCCAATCAGAGCGCGCTGCATTAGTGAGAGTCGTCGGAGAGTCAGGAGACACTGAGCTACAATCAGGACTAATTCTGGGCTTTTCTGTGCTGAACAAGGTGGTTGCTAGGGTGCTCTCGGTCGTTACTACGTGGTTGCTAGGTGGAGTCTATCCCGCAAATCTATGCGTCTCTGTCTTATAATCTGCTGAGTCTCCATATAGGCAGCACTGTAAAGCGGCATGAGCCCTTCATAGTCCGAAGACTATAGTATGCTGTAGTATGTTTTATGGAGTAAGAAATAAATAGATAAGAAACAAATGAATGAATCAAATGTTTGGCAGAATAATTAGAGTAATCAGAAATGCACTGTATTACGTTCTATAAATAAATAAATAGGTAAGTAAATCAATAAATCGAAAAATGAACGAACAGACAAAACAAAATGTTTTGAGAGAAATATAATTTGAAATGAAATCAGTGTCAGAAATGCACTGCTTCACTTTCTGTAAATAAATTGATAAATCCTGGATAAAGCGGAAAAATTTCCCAATCGATAAATTTAGATAAATATCAAATAATGATAATATAATAATTATAATAAAATGAGTTAAAATAAAATAAAAATATATATATATAAAAATAAAAATAATTTAGATTTTATTCAATAAATAAGTTATACAAAACAAGTTATTGTAGTTATATATAACTATATAGTATGTGTATCCAAAATTATAAAGAGGAGAATAATCTTAAAATATATTTAGAATTTTTTAATAAATAATAATAATAATGGATCATCATCATCATCATCATCATCATCATGCAACAATGGTGTCTAAGGCAGAATTGCCTTAGAAATATATTTCAATTTCTTCAATAATAAAAGATCTTCCAAAGGAAAATGCGCACACATTCAGACATGTGGAGTACTGCTGAAGACTGTTTATACCAAGACTGTTCACCTATATTACTACTGGATGAACATTCAATGTGCATTGTCAGAAAAAGTCCGGCCTTCTAGATAAAACCAGCCAAAAATGCATTTGTAAATTCAATGCGTCACTACAGCTGCCATCATAAGCTCCATTTCCCCTTTTGAGTATTTTTGAGCAAAGGAAACCACATTACGGAGGCGGTTCACATCAGATTTTTGTTGCTGATTTTTATTTGACTGTGAGTTTATATAACTCAGATACATAGGAACTGGTCTTGCGTGCTGCAAATACATTAAATCAAGTCAACCGACATTGGTTAAAAGGGAATTTAAAACTGCGTCATTAGCATGCTAACAACAAACTCTTTTGAAATCGCTTGGATTTAGCCCGTTCTATTTTAGTTTTGGATGTTGCCTTAGAAGACTTACTGGGTTTTGGAAAACAGCCTGTGATATTTTGGTCCCTATAGATATGGCTCAGGTCCTGTTAAGCTTAGGGTTTGTTTGTTGGCAAATGCAAGCGACGAGAGACATTTATTTGTAGAAATAATTTACTTGAGCGAATCGGAGCAGAGCAGTCTTGAGAAACGGAGAGACACAGACAGTTTCTAGAGTGATTCTATTAGACACCGCAAAGAATTGATAAAGCGCATTAGCGTGTTGGCTCTCATACAGGCGGTTCACTGTTTATGCAGGCCGATTTATAGACGTATCAGATCATAATAGAGGAATTCATTTTGCTTTCTCACGACAAGACTATAGAAATCGCATTTCATCCAACTTCAAAGCGACATATTGAAGTCTGTCAGAGATATGGATCGGCAAGACCATTAACTCCGGCAGCCTCGCATCTTCTGACAAAACAGATTAAAGAAGAATGTCTTCGGTTAAGCGCAAAACTGTAACTGAAGCGATTTTCGCACATTTCACTCGGGTTAACAAAAACCGAACGCGCTGAACTTTTGAAGCGAAGCGGAATGGCGTTATCTTTCAGCGTATTGAAAGCATTAATCAGAGAAGGGCTGATAGAACTGTCTGCCGAACAGAGACTGGCAGATACTGCGGTATAAAGCCTTTCTTGTCTTTCGCGTCAGCGTTGCTCGATGCATTAAACTGTCGAGCAAACCGTGAATTGCAACATTACCTCCAGCGCTTGGTTGTCAATCAAGCATTGTTGCGTATAGCGTTCAAGCTGTTTCAACTTTGACCCCGTTTGCAGTCCTTTGAGGCATATCCAATGATTACCAGACAGTTTGCGATGACAGATCCCACTTTGCAACCTTGTGGCATTTTACTCGTAATTTTGATTGACTGACCATGCGTTTTAATCCTGGAAACTGGCAGAGTTTGAAAGTGAAGGTAAAATGAGTCCTATTTCATGCAGCATTTCATATTTTATATCAATCCGTTTTAAAAACAAGAATCAGTTCATTTGATATAGAGCAATGACATATATTATATATTATTTTTTAAAATCAATATAAATTTAAACACCTCATAATTGCAGCATTTTGAGAGACAACTCAGGAACTATTACAGAAGTTTCAAGCGCTCACTGAGAAACCATGAATTAGGAACAAGGGGGTGAAAACTTTTGTACAGAATGTAGATGTGCGCATTTTTTCTTATTTTGGCTGAAACTTTTTAATATTATTATTTTCTGTCGTCCATTTAGTGCTGCCCTTTAGAGGCTACCGTCAAACAATCAATCAATACTTTATTTACGTGGCGCTTTTAATGATACAGATCGTTTAAAAGCACGAAGACAGTCGCCTTTATGATATAATTGATATAACTGCAGTCCATCATATCTTTCCATGTAGCGTCCACACTTCTACGTTGTGCAAGAAGAAAAATTGTACCAGCCTTTTTCTCAAGAGAAGGTCAAGCCGGTTGTTGTCCAGCCTAAAGCGAGACAGAAACCTGTTGTCATAGTGCTCCAGTTTTTCAACTAATTTAAATTCACCAGGAGCATCCAGAGATAGTAAAGTTCAATGTTAGATGTTGCCATTTTCTTCCTGCAATTTATCAAAGCCTTCACCACAACATTCATTCGCTTCCAAGCTCATATACATGATTTAACGGTTTACTTTGTTCACTTACCGCCTCTCGTCAACAGTTTGACAAAGTCGTACCCGATTACATGCTTACATTCAAGCAGGTGTCACCCCTAGGGTATTTCATAATAGCCTTCTCTTCTGCTCTAATAAAAACTACAGCATTCAAGGCAAGTATAAATGATGCGCTTTAAAATCTTTCAAGGATATTTCGCGTTTAAATAGAGCAAGCATAAAACGGACTGTCGTGCGTCTCACGGGAGCTGTTCGTAGCGCTGAAATACACTCTTAGTACTGTGCGCAGGAATTTAATGAGGTGACTTAGAAAAGGTAAGAGATGACAAAAACTAAAACCGTGCAAAATACACAGTAGTAGGGTTCGGTTGGGCTTGTTAAGTTTTGTCTGCAGTTCATAATGGCCACGGTGTCGCTAATAATAAGGGTTTCTGAATTCTATAAATAGGTCCTATGATAATATGTAATAGTGTATCTGATTCAATACGATGCAGCTGAAGTACATCTACACAGGTCATCAGATCGTGAAACAGTACCGAAGCTTTTGAATAAAAGCATTATCAAGAGACTCACCCCTGCAGTTCTTTGACTGAGAGTGATATCTTGAGGTTATGTCCCAGCACATGAAGGGTGGTCAGGATGTCTGCCCACTGGACCATCTCTCCGAGCGGGCCACCCCTTCAGCACCTTTGGACTGAACACATCACCAGACTCCTCTGTGAGAAAGCCCACGTGCACCAAGATCTGAAGAAAGAGGAAAAGAGGTCCAGAATGACATGTTTCTACGTGACTAATAACACATTATGCTATTTCTGCATTACTGTGCACATTAGACTTAATTCTATCTCATCTTATTTTAATTGGAAACCATTTTAGTTATAGTCCAGTCTATAGGCATGATTGAAAAATGCATATTATTTGGATCTGCAGTTCTTCCAGTCACCACGCAAGGTTGACAACATTTGCCCTTTTCACTAAAAACACGTTTTCTACATTTCAAGTGAATAGGTGCACTCAACCCTACATATACAAAGGATAAAAACATACAGCGCTAAGTCTCTTTTCCTGACAGCAGTCTGAGTTTACTTCAGTGTTGCGTTCCCTCTTTCGGATATAAAGAAACGTATACAACCGTCCAAAACGAATGAAAGATTGCGTTAAAGCTGCGTTCTTACATAAGTCTGTATGAATACTACAGCAAAAGGAAAAAAAAAAGCTCCAAATGAAGTATGGGTTTGTACAGAGATGTAGGTGAGGCACTGTGAGACCACGAGAAGAAGAGGTTTTTAGGAGTAACATCAATCTCGATATAACTGCTCCGATGCACTGAATGTAGCAACAATATCCAGCTAGCGAAGCAAGAAATAGAATGTAACATGCGCTCTCTAGTTTGTTGTTGTGTGTGTGTGTGTGTGTGTGTGTGTGTGTGTAGTGGACAGTCAAAGTTTAAAATGTGTAATGCTTTTACAATTTCATATTAAAATCAAACCAAATCTTATGTGCATGAAACAATTAAAATAAATTGCTCATACTGCTACTACTACTACTACTACTAATAACAATAACAACAATTGTTTTAATTCATTGATTTCTTTTGGAAACACTTAATTGTGTTGCAAATATAAAGTTGCACTCAATAGTATTTATTTATTTATTTGATTTTGCATAACCGTATTTGGGAATGAATAGGTCTCTGAAAACCTCCACCTCCCCCAGCTCCACCTGTCTAGAGATGTATGCATGCTCTATCATGCGACACTTTTACTTCAGCTATCTTCAGTCTTCAGGGGTTCTGTCAGCGATGAATCTATGGCGGCTAGGTAGAGTTCTGTCCGAAGGCTCCTCGTGATCGACTTCTAATGAGCGGTCGAGTGCACTATTAGCATTTCCAGGCGAAACATTTATTCATTTAGCAAACGCTCCAAGTTAAATTGGCTAAATGAAGTGATTTTCAAAGTGATTTTCGGAGGCGCATTTTCAGCAGAAGCCGCATTATTGTTAGCTCGTCATCTTTGTTCGTCCATGTCACCCGACCGTGAAGAAGCGAAAATTACATACAGCCGCCCGCCTTAATGTTTAATTGAGGGCAAGTCGCGAACAGGTTTAATGGATCAGCACTAATCGTGGATCGCTGTTTGTTTTCTTTTATTCTTATTTCCACCTATTCATCCCTCAACGGACTATCTCAGCATGCGAGACATTTCCGTTGGTTGGTTAGTTATCGAGCGCAATCAGAGGCGGGCTAAAAGATTCAATCAGAGCACTGATTGCCCAGCAAATCTCAACCGTCCGACCGAACCAAGGCGCTTTTCATGCATGAAGACAACGATAGCGTATTCTTTGTTTTAAAGCAGAAAGCAGTTCATTTAGCGAACTCACAGATGGACTACTTTTATTGAGCGAAGCGTCACTGAACGCACCTCAGATGAGTAATGCGGCTCTCACATATTTCAAGCTATTTCAGAATGATTCATAGAGCTCATTGTCTTATCCTTTTCTTTTTTTTTTTTCCCCAGCCGTTCACATGGCGCAAAAGCGTATGAAAGAGTTGCATGGCCTTCCCCGAGATGACGACAGGCTGACACCTCTGAAATATTTGTGTGGGTTTCTTAACATGTTGATATACTACAAATGACACTTTGTCTGAAACTAGACACAGACTGACAGCACCTCAGCATCACAAACCACCCCTAACCGCATGCGTATTTTTTTAGTGCTTTAAATTGTATCGTAAACCTGTATTACGTCATTTGTTGGTGATGTGGTATTTGAAGCAACATTTATCGCAAATGCATTGATTAAGCTGCTGAAGAGTGTATTCGGAGATGGTGAGCCTTCACTTTTTTTCTTTTTTTACTGCAACTGAATGATGGAATATCACAGAATATCCAGACATGGACTCAATTTCTTTTTCTGCGGTTTCCCAATGAAATCACTCTCAGTGAAAATGAATTGCTGATAAAGTGATAGATGGGAATAGAGGCCGAGTGCATGATCGATACTGGTTTTGCTTCAGCCACTTCATTTGACCTCTCTGCCTAAAATATAAATGCTTTCATTAATAAACGACGCATTGATGATTTTGATTTGATTATTTATTTCGATTTTATTAATTGCTAATTTTATTTTGATTGCATGGGAGCCAGTCTAGTCTACTATATTGTTAATATATTTAAAAAGTATTAATAACTTGTTTAATTAGCTATACTATTATTATTTATCATTTAAAATCACATTATAGTTTAATAATCAATCATTCTGAGTATAATAAGGTTTATTTAATATTTATTTAATATATACACATTAATTACATGAACTCATTATTAACAATACTAGTTTACAATTTACGCGTTTAACATAACATCACATAAAGCGATAATAATTCATTTTATTTTTATATTGCAAATTATTAATGTTATGCATGAATGCATTAACCTAAAGCATGAGACCTCATTTTTAATATTTTTCTTACGTTGCCATAATTTGTCTGTCTTATCATTAATGTGTCTGTTTGTGTCTATTTTGTAGATTTTTTATACATATATTTATATACTAATATACTTAACCAAAAGCTTATGTGATCACACTGTTTATATACTCAAATATAATGTATTTAATTTTATTAAACTAAACACTTTAACTGTGAACTATATATTTTATTTCCAAATGTTGATTTTAGCACCTAATCTGTAGTTTATAGAATGGTTTGTGGAGTCATTAAAGATCCAAGAAATTAATTCTAAACCAAAACCATAAGATTCCATTAGATTCTCCTCCTACACACGGTAAACAAAGACATCTGCTAATCCGTGTCTATTACTGGCTTTAACATCACGTTAAATGACTCAATAAGGACATCAAAAGTGCACCCAGCCAAAAGGAAGGTTGAGAAAGCACGAACAAGGACAAATCGACAGCAAAAGTCCATAATTAAAAAGCACCACATGGGAAATCTGTGCAACCAGCCACCACGAACATATTCACAAGCACCCGCAATTACCCTGCCCTCACCGGCCTAACTCACGAGCAGCAGACTTCACCTACAGTAAACAGCTTTTTCACGCTCGCAGTCAACCTCTTCACAGAAAACCACTTCTCTGTGTGACAGAAGCGAGAGTCTGTAACTCTGCCGGAGACTGATTTAATTTAATCCACAGTTTTTCATTGGGCTTGGCTCTAGGACAGGAAATGAAAATAATTGGTCTGTAAAACAGATAAAAAGGAAATGGCAAAAATAAATATAAAAATAAATAATATAAAATAAATAAATAAATTAAAAATATATAAAATTAAAAAAATAAATAAATAAATAAACATTATATATATATATATATATATATATATATATATATATATATATATATATTTATTTATATTATATATTATATATATATAGAGATAGGTTAGGTAAATGTGTGTTCTGTAGGCCTATTTTTGTATTTTAATATCATGCAGATCAATTAAAGCCTCTATAAAAAGTAAATTCCATACTCTATTGGTTCCTCGGAGAAATCTAATCCCATCCTTATACCGACATCTGTGATTCGCATTGCATGATTGCGCGTCTCTCGCTTTATTTTGACCTTCATCAAATACCATATCTGCAGCTAAACTTCTGGTTTGAAGTCCCAGTCGCATCCGAATCCATACATGACAGACTTCCTGTTAATAACGAACTCAAATGTCACTTCGAAAAACAAATCGCTTCCGTATGGCGTGAAGGAAGTCATTGTTTTGCGAGGAAACCTCGTTGTGTCCCATAAAGCCTTTAATTCACCTTCTTTAGACAGTGTGTGACAGCTCACCCTCTTCTGTTCTCTGTACTGACTGCATGAGACGCTCATCAAGTCTGGCGCGTGCAGCTGCAGCCCACTGCGCAGCCAGCCTGCGCATACGCCTCCTCATGAAGCTTAGAGATTCTTTGCCCGAGCCGACCCGCTCCAACAGTAGAGACAGATCTGAGCGGAAATATGCCTGTAGAAAGAGATAAAGGCCCATTAGTTGCTTGTTAGCATGCATATTAGTAGTATATTAGATATTTATTAGTGCTTATTAAGTACATATTTATTTTACGTTCCTAATCCTACCATATTCTTCAATATATATATATATATAAATAGAAATGTAAACAAGAACACCAATATATTATGTAAAAAAATGTTTTGACAGCACTATAGTAATTTTAGGATATACAGTAACATACCGTTCTGCCAATCTAGAACATTGCTATTAAACGACTTGCTACTTCTCTCTGAATATCATTTGAATCTAAAACCCGTAAAAATCCAGTGATTAGTTCTCAAAAGCTCCAAAGCAGTGCTTAAACACAACCTAAATGAATGGACTTTAAGCGGTCGGTGGACATGAGGTTGAGGTTAATCAGGCTTTTTGCAAATGAAAGAACTGTCATTTTAAAATAAGAGATTGTGGCGTATTTCTAAAAGAGTTCAGGCGCGTGCTGGTAATAGCTATGTAGAACTTACAGAGGTAATTTAGCTAGGCAGGAAAACGCTACAGTATTGTATGCCTTAGGGGAAAAAAGAATAAAATGATATCTCATTTCAGTCTTAGCAGGGCTTAGAGGCGTAGTGAATAACAGTTAAACAGCTGGAACTCTCTCACTTGAAATAACACACTGTGAGAGTAACTAACCAGGTGAGAACACGCGTGCCGCTCAAACAGTCTCTGCGCTAAAACCCACTGAGCGGCCTTGCTTTCTGTACAGCTTGCTAAATCGGAATTCTGACTAAAATGAGTCCTAATTTGGAGCTGCGCGTTCTGAGATCGTCTTCCTGGTAAAAAGATACCTGTAATACTGCCTTTGTGTTTCCGAGAGAGCCGTGTGTTCTTAGCCCTAATCGCACTTCACGGACTCCTACACTTCTCTGTTGCAATGAATTCGGTGCAGTGATTGACACTCGCCTGTCTTTTGGCAGGCTGCCGGTTGTGGGTGGCTGCTTTGATTCCTCCAGGCCAGCCGGGGGCAGAACCACTCGACTTCACTAAGGTAGATGAGGAAAGAGCAGTCGGAGCCGTCTACTCCATAAAAGGAGTAGCAAGGTCCGATGTCCACCTGGCTCTCATCCACTAGAAAACAAAGAGATGAGCAACCGTTAAATCAGTCGAGCATGGCATAGGTGGAATATCTGAAACCATCAAAGGAACTGTTTTCATGTGGGACGGGGTTTCCTTTCGGGTTTTGATCTTGCAAGCCTCACATCACCAATGCAATGCTAATACAACGTGGTCTTCACTCCTGCAACCGAATCTATCGAATCGTACCCATGGACACAATGTCCTTTTTTTGTTTCGTGTCACGATTTTCAGTGTAATGTACCTCAATAGGAATCGTCTCGGTTCAGTGCTTGGTCTCGAGACACTCAAGATCCAATGCCTTTTCAGAAATCGGAACCGGCGTAAATGACATTTAACTATCGAATCTGACCTAACGCTTGCTTCTACGGGCGTACATACCCAAGTACATACCCAAGTTTATTAGATTCGCAATGATCTTATAGGATTACTAAAGTTGTGCTGTCTGTGCAGGCACAGGATGCCAGCTCCATATCAATGTCTATGTAATTAGAATGTGTTTGTGGACCTTGACATAGTTCTACGAGTTGAACATGGTGAGAGCACGAGGATCTTTAAAGATAAGGTTGAGTCGATTCAGGTCAAAGGGTCTTATTTATATACTCTTCAGTCTTCACCTCAATGCCTCCATAAAACCTTTACAAGAGCGTAGCAAACCAGAACTCTAAGTGCTTTTAGATTTTATTTCAGCTCAAATGTATATGCCTTTCAAGCAAAGATTGGTTTAACTGCTTTCAGGATTTGTTTGGAATGGGACCGCCGAACGAACATTTGACCCAACGCCTACTACTCTCATCCACACGACAGCCATTTCACGTGGGCGATGGATGGTGTCACACTTGTTTGAATCAATTGAGCCTTGAGTGAACAGTCCTTTCACGCCAAATGAGAAGTAAAATCTAAATGTTTCGCATTTTTACGCGGTGGAATTTAATTAGCGGGCGTTAGCAGCAAAAACATCAGTGAAGCGAAGAAAGATAAAGCCCTGTTTTGTGGATTGTTTAATTACTGTTCATAAAGTTCAGTGTTTACGTTCATTTTGAGAAATATTATTTGCTGAAATACACTCCGTTTCGTTTTCTTTTGTGCATCCGCTGGCGTGTTTCATGCGATCGATACATTTTAGCAGTAGCATAAAAAGTAATGAATGCACGTATAATTAATTGCCAAACAAGCTCTTGCACGTTTTTTTGTTGCTCATCACGAAAAAGGAACTTGCGAGGTAAGGCGAAGTCAGAAAACAAACGCTTTTCTGTGTTTTTCAGCTCTGGAACCGGTTTATTATTCAGCGTTCATGCAAAGTCAAGGTAAAAACGTTTATAATGTTTACAAAAGATAAAAAAATATGTCAGGTTCTGTGGTGGTCTGCCTCCATAATATAGCAATAAAGCACTCCGTGGCAGTTGTGAGATCTGAAGTGTGTAAAATGCGCCCCAGCAGAGATTTTCAGGGTGTTTTTCGAGCTGCTGCCTGATCTGCATAATTAATTTAGTGAATCGGGGGCTAAAGCAGTGCTGACAGCACATGCAAATAAACAGCTTTCAGTGGGAGCAATTCATTCTTAATAAATTCCCCCCTGTATGCATTAACCACAATACAAATCATTAAATGCATCGTAATTATTTTAAACTTTTGACAGCCCGAGATTTTGTTTCATAAAACCCACTTAATGCAATAGGCGAAATATGCAAATGTAAAAAACGTGTGGTAGAAGAACGTCCGCGTAGAGCCGGGTGAATATGTGCAAAATGGAGACGGAAAAAGATTAATGAGGATAAACCGTGCGTCACGCACGGGGCGAAATGTGAATGATTGCAGATTATTTTATGTAAACAACTTATTTACCACAGGTTATGCGTGTAGTTCAAGAAGACTCAAGAGCTCACGAACTGCAAATATTTTACGTAATAAGGATTTCTCAGGCTTGTGCTTATAAGTACAAAGAAATCAGCAGTTTTAAGTTCTGTGGGGTTTTTTTTTGCACCAGCCTAATCTCACAGCAATTTGTACATATTTTACGAGGTGGCTAATTCGTACAAATTCGTATGACCTCACTCGTACAAATTCATAAGCCTAATCGTCCGTATTCTACGAGTTGTAGTATTCGTATGAATTTGTACGAATGACCTACATTCAACCCGGCCCCAAAACCTACTTCTCAGTTGGGTTTAGACAAATTTACATATTCGTACAAACGAGGTCGAACTGATTTCCACGAATTAGCTACCTCGAAAAAATTTTCATGAGATGATATATATGAAGCCAATTTAGAACATTTTATGAATACACTCTTGAGTCTCTTGTGGTAACTGATTAAAGGCTGAGCACGTTTTGGTAAAGCGTCGTTTGGGATTATTTAATTTTACAAAAAAATACGGAAAAAAATGTATATTCGAACTAAAAAAGGAAAGAGACATCATCTAAACAACAACATCATCAATCAATGAAACAGGTGAGAAAACACTCAAGCGAAATCCATTTGTTGGATGCCAGTGTTTGCTTCCACCAATCTGTTTTTCTCTAAGGCAACCAAGAAATAAAAAGTCCAGACATAAAGGAGTGTGAGGGTTTGTTGAAAAAATCTCTGTCAACTCACATCCACTTTGCTAGCGCAATCCGGGTACCTGGGATCCTTCGGGACTTCGCACTGGCCTGTAACTCCATCTCGGCCTGCAGATGAAAAGGACAGGCAGTCACAGTCTGACAGCGCTCTTCCACACTACAGTAGCTTCACCGTGGAACACCAGTGGGATCCAAACGCTCTTACGCTTTTAATGAGGCTTTGGGAGAGCCTCCGTAACTCCTTCCATCTCCTCAACTTTCTTTAGGCTAGCTTTATTAAACATTAAGAAAGCGACCTCTTGCACTCGCACCTCTTAGTTGTCTGAGTAATGCTTGCTCTGGGCTTTGTTAAGAGCTCTGCGCTGCTTTGTGTTCAGTTGGGTAGAAAAAAAGCAACAGAAAATTGCAAACATCCCCTCGCCTTGATTAATAAACTCTCATCTCTCACTGGTAGCCGTTCCCAGTCAGCCTAATTAACAAAGAAAGAGGTTGTTCTTTGTACAACATGCTACTTCAGATCCATCAAGCGAGCTCAAAGAGAAAGGAATTATGGGCTATTCTGCTTGATTATGAAAAGATACTAAGCAGCTGAAAAACACCCTTGAACTTTTCAATCAGAAGACATCCAATGACTCCTGCGTTCTATTCAGATACGGAACATTGATTTAAGAGATTCACTTCAAAATTGAAAAAAATATTTCTAGTAACATATTTCTTATTATAGTATAGTACTTTTGGTTTAAATTTACGCTATTAACCGATTTCTTATCAGCATGGTTATTACTAGCAAATTAACTGTTTATAAGTACTGATAACGCACAAAAAAACAAATGACCCATAACTTTTTTCTTTTAGGCGAACAGAGTTTATTTTTATTTTTTAATTGTAAGTCATTATAATTAAATTCTTCTCGACATAAGTCGTAGCGTAAGCTCAAAGAGAACAGATGAGCGAGGACAGAGCAATACTAAATGATGGATATGAATTGAGAAAAATAAAATGTCAGAGAATTTCCTCATAAGAACGAAAACAGAGGTCAGCCAAGAAGCCCATAACTAAATTTACCAGCTACCAAACTAACTCTTCGTAAGCAGCACATTAAGTTTTTTTAGACAAAAGCTGTAGTTATAGCTAGTTAATAGTGTGAACCGGTCCCAAAACTAAAGAGTGGCAATATATATTCTTATTCTCTGGGATTGCATCACATTTTCACATTTTCATTTTCGATGCGAATACCCGGTCCTTGGAAACCCAGAGCACGGTGTACGACTTTAGATCAAAAGATACTGTAATCGGAAAGTCATTAAAACACAATTGCAAGAGCACAAGTGTTCGCTTTCAACATAAAAGTTCTCATAAAGTAAGCTGAGCATGAGCGGAATCCTCGAGCATTCTGCTCAAAAAGGCAGAGCAGAAGTAAGAATTCTGTTTGTCTTACATTAATAGTTTAAATAAACCTCCCACACAGCTTGCACATATGCTCGCTAAAAACCTGCTGGAATTCCACCAAACTCTGTTGGCAAACTTTAGAGATATCAAACCCTACAGAGGCTCTCGCTGTACAAATAGCGGCAAGAGATGATTGGCATTATAGCGAAGGAGCCCAATCAAGTAGCATTAAATAATAAAGAGCGAATGTGCTGTCCTGAAAAAATGGAACGGAGCCCAGACCTCTTCATGTCTAATTTTAAACAGTGCATTTTAAAGATTTTTTGGTGACTAAAACGAGCTGAGTTATTCAATCTTGTGTGTTACGTGTACCTCTTTAAGGACCTAATTATACTTGATATAACGTTAGACGAAATGAAGTAATTGTTAGTAAATTATAAAATATGGAATAATTGGGAAATAGGAAATACATTTTGCAATCATATCTCAGATCATTGAAGATTTTTGACTGGTGATTCATAACATTCAGATTGGACCACTGATGGCAGATGAAGCACTTTCATGCTCGACATTGTTCAATACTTGGCAGTCAATGGAGCAGTCGCAAGCCTCCCGGTTTTACCTTAAATTGTGTTTCGAAGATTTCGGAAAGTCATGGGGGTACGTGATTAATGACAAAATTTTCATTTTGGGCTGGAGTGACGCTTTAATGCGATTGCTCATTCTTATTTGATTGTATCCAAGTCCTACTTTTGCAACAAGGAAATGTTCCAGCAGTTGTCACCCAAAAAGAAATGAGAGATTCACCTCTGGCGGGGATGTTAGTCTTCTTCAGAATCTGCTCCATTCGAACAGCCATGTCAGAGACATTCTGGGCGATGGCCTGGATTCGCTCCACCAGACCCACCGGCTGGAATCTGTTAAAGTGAAGGGAAGTAAGAGAGAGAAATGATGTGCGGCAACAGGACTATTAAAGAAATAGTTCACCCCCAAATGAGGCTGGGCTACTTTGATGATGCTCTTCTGTTTTTAGGTAAGAATCAGCTTTGATATTTCACCCAAAATCTCATGCTGTGTTCCATATATATATATATATACATAGCAAACCTATAGTACCAGTGTCTAATGGATAATGGATATGATACATTATTAATGGATGATTGTGTGTGTGTCTAATTTGAATTAAAATACACCTACACATACCACAGCCTTGAGAAGAACTAAAAGTCTGAAGCACCTGTACTGAAGCAAGTCTTTCTATTCATTTTTGAACTGCATTGCAGCATCCTTGAATGGCACGATTACCCATCGGACATGCTAATTGTTTGAAATATGCTCGGAGCATGAAATAGCAATGCTTCCGTACTGACACCATTCACGTAGATAGATAATGAAAATGACACGCCCGGCATGTTTAGGCTTGGCCCTGAGAGAAAACATGTTACAGCAATTAAGTCGGTAGCAACTTAATTCCCTTGATGTTGACGGCATAAAAAAATGATCTAAAAGATTAAAAAGCTGGGTTAAAATTAAAGGAAAGGCTGCATCATTTAATTGTCCCAGGGTCGACTTTTTTTTTTTTTTTTTTAAATGAAGAGTTTTGTTATTTAAAGATAACATTAAAACAGCTCTGGAAACCCTGTGCTCAATATGTTCAAATGCTTTTTATGTATTCATTATGTATTGATTATAAAAATAATATGTTACCCTGGACCACAAAAGCGGTCTCAGGTAGCATGGGTATATTTGTAGCAATAGCCAAAAATATATTGTATGGGTTGAATTTATATATATATATATATGTTTTGCAAAAATCTGTAGAATAATGAGTAAAGATTATGTAAAATGAACATATTTTGTAAATCCCCTACACTAAATATATCAAAACTTTATAAAAAATGTTAATTAGTAATATACATTGCTAAAGACTTCATTGGGACAAGTTTTTGCACTCTCAGATTTTCAAAGTTATGCTTCATTTTTGTCCGTTATATTGTTATTCATTCAGCTTTCGCATGATATATAAATCTCTATATTACAACAAATGGATGCAAACTAGAAACAAGGAAACGGGTGTTTCGAGTGATCTTGGGGGTGTCTCAGCAACTTTTGTACTAGACACAGGAAACCAACAAACTCTAACAGAACTCACGGGCACTCCAGCTGGCAATCATGACACGAACATTTAAGTTTTTAGGCTAGGGTTTGAAAGCATGAGATCCCGCCCTCCCTGCGGGTCACTCCCTAAAGCCACACCTCCTTCAAAACACAAGAACGCGATCCGGCAGACCAGACGAAAACAGAGACACGATGAGAGACAGCGTTGGTGGTTGACTGAATGCCTCACGTCTCATTCACCGCTGAGAAAACATTACGGTAGAAAACGTATTTATTACAGTAATAACGCCTTCGGTTCTGGAACAGTGCAATGAGCGCGCTGACGATGTATGACATGCGGGCAGGGCAGTCTATCGTAGAAACATTTGGGTGAAGTTTTTATGGTCATATGCCTTCCGCAGATTATATAGAAAATCATTAATCTATTTAGACCACTTAACTTATTGACTGCTATAGGGACGCGAAAAAACAGCATAACAAAAATGTTTTTTAACCAAATCACCTACCCTGGCTTTAAGTAAAACATATTTATGAAAGACAAGGCTGAAGTGAGCTTTACCGGAATTGCGGGTACCGTTTTTTTTTAAGTTGTAAGGCAATAACGGCACAACTATGTGCAATACAGCATGCTGAAATCATTTTCAGTATTTTGGCACAATTCCCCAACAGCCAGTTTGTTAATATTTAATATAAGAATTATCTGCATTACAACCAACTAAAAGATTGAGACATGTGCCCTTTATCCCTAAAAATACAATTGATCAGTTATCAAAAATGTTCAGATCAAGCAGTTTACCATTTCTACCACTTTTACCCTGCACTATAACTTTTGCTATTTTAAATATGCAAAAACTTATTTGTTTGCGAGTAAAAAAATAAAAAAACTGGCTGCTGTCTCGGTACCCACTGTACTTTTCAAGCTTTGTGCAATGCGTGACTATATTTTCCTCTCGCATTTGAAACAATTCCAATAAAGCCCCGATAGGTTTTATTTCAGGTATCTCAGAGACTTGAAAAACCTCTTTCAGAGAGACAGGAAAATGTCTTTCAGCAAGCTTAAGGAGCGCATTGTCGTCTTTGTTTCACACCAAGAGCTTGATTTCTTTATAATACAGCTCACACGAACCGCCTGCAACCCCGTGCCCTGCAGCTACATCAGCAACACGCTGAAGCAAACAGCCCCCCTCTGCGAGCAACTCTGTCACTCCCAATAAATGTCACCTCCGCGCGGCGCAAAGCCGAACGCTCAGAAAAACAGGCCGCCTGAACCCTGACCTTTCTGACTTCACACCCAAAGACAATAAAGTGTTCAGGCGGAGCTGTCACATGCATGTTTGACTTCCGCGATCGCTGCACTTCTGAGATTTCTTTTTTTAGGTACTGTCAGAGCGTTTTACCTCCTGCGGTCTTTCATCCACACCAATCAAATCAGCTTTGGAAAGAACGTCAGTGGCGATTTTTCAGTTCAACAGACACGCTTCAAAAACGCGAGTTCTGAGGCTTTGCTGATACTACACCCGATTCGATCTGTACTGTATTTCAAACCCGGTCATTAGGACTGACTTTCACATTTCGAGAGCGATGACATTGGAGCCTTTGTTGGGACGGTGTAGTCAATATCAGTTATATCTACATCGGTTACTGTTGTAATTACTTATGTTGCCAGAGGCTTTCTTACAAGACAATGCACGGTGTTCCTGAGGTACATAGCACTTTGTTTCGTCCACTTTATACATTCTACTAACAGTAAGCAGCTAAATGTCAACTAGCAGTCATTAGAGTATAAGCAAACAGAGTTGATGTTTTTTTTTTATATTAGATTTTAATGTAGTTCTTAATAATTTCATCTGGTTTCATGCTGTTCATTCTACAAAACCAAAATCTGAGTCAAATACGGCTACAGATTATGGCTACCAAAATCCATTGTGTGTCTACACCCAATGCTAATATACTTGCTAATAAACTAATGCAAAATTACTCGTAAATTTCTGTTTAGAAATCATGTGAACGGGGCCTTGTAAAAAAATGACAATAAATTAGTCCATTTAATACATTTTCCAGAAGATAAAACATTACTAGTAAATTTCCACCGTAGTGAACAAAACATTAGATTACTGCTTTATGAGCATGTACAGGATCTCGTGTATTATTATCGTGTATTATGAGTATTTATAGGCAACTATCTTGGTCAAAAATGAGATGACAAATTGACATATTGATGTTCATCAAGTACTTTCACTTCGATTGTGCTAAATTCATTTGTAGAGTACCAGCACTTGCATCTGAACTCTTCATTACCGCTTCAGCAAGTCAGCTACAAGTTCAAAACTCTTTTTTACTTCCTGTTGTTTTACGTTTAACTATGTAGCTCTGAGATCCTGCGAGACACAATTATATGGTTTTGACAGTGATTATGCCATTTTCACAATTGAACGTATTATACTAATTTCGTTTTTTTTTAATTATTTTTTATAAACATGCTAGCCAGACATGTTTGCAAATGGTGTCTGCTTTGCCTTGACTTACTTTCCATTCAGCAGTGTCTCTGCACTAAATATTATAATAATACACTGCGCAGTGTCTGCCTCTCCGTTTTTTTATTTATTTTTTTGCGTTCTGTGAGATCGTTCCCTCATGCCTGTCGCTCAGAATTCAAAAAAATGTTGTCAAGTTGGACAGATGGTGAAACTAAAGTGCTTCTCCTCATCCGTGCAGATGTAGAAAGCGCTGAAGCGTTTAAAGGTCATTTCTGTTGATTGACATCATGGAGCTTATTGGTACTGATGCGTGGACAGTATTTTAGCGGTAGTAAGTACCAGAAAACCCGATCTAGTAATTTTTACGGTAATTTACCAGGTAAGAATCGGTAGTTATTTTTGCAGTTCCATCGGTGACACCAGCGGTGCAAGAATGACACGCTTCAACTTTAAACTATCACTTCCATTGATTACTTTTCAGCGTAACAGAAGACATAGAAAGTTGACATTCATACTTTGATGCGCATCAAAGATTGTAGAGCTTCGGTGTGTGGGTGTTTTTATCCTCTAAGATTTGTTGATGTCTAGAAAAATCACAAAGTAAAGCCATGGCACCAGCGCCCGTTTGAACTTCTGATGTGACAGGCATCTGTTTCCATGGAGACGGCTGAAAACTCTGGGAAGTGTCTAAACTAACTCATCGGCAAGAAGTTGACTGTGTCTGAAACATTCAGACAGCTGCCGCCTTCAAGACCTATTGGGAACTTCCCACTTGCAAACTCTGAACTTGTCACTGCGGTGTGATGCGCGTTCGAGTGCCGTGGCCGGAATAAAACGGATGCGTTGAGCATTTTTGCGAGGGTCAAGTGCAATCTCTAGGTTTTCTCAGTTTGAAATTATGACAGATGCGTTTCGGTCTAGCTGGCCGCTTTTTTCCCTTTTACCAGGAGCTAGGCTAATGTTTTCTGGCGAGACTTGGCGCTGCGCAGAAAAAAGTATATGCAAACAAGCGACGAGGCTCTTGCGAAACGCGCCGACGTAAATCCAATCAAATCAATGCGGTGCATCGAGTAAAGTTCTTAAAATGAAAACACCGTTTGTTAGCAGCTGCAAAACCTCATTTGGTTACGTTTTAGTTTCACAGACTTGATTAATTTGTCCTCAAGCCGTGATGAACTGCATTTTCAGTTGAACCGTGCGCTAACAGCACAAAGATAAACATGGAGATAACTGGCAATTAAAACATTGCGGCGCCGTTCGTGTGCATTCATCTTGTAAATACGATTATCCCTACGTGACTTGAAGGCAGCGAGTGACACCTGACTTGAAGAATGTCACTGCTGCGTTGCAATCACGAGTGTGGAGCCGCACCTGTGGAGAGCAGAGCTCAACTCCTCCAGTCTGTGGGACTCGCTGCTGTTGTTCATTTTTGATAGGGTGTCGATCCTCTTCATGATGATCTCCAACATATCGCTGATCTTTCTCAGGACCCCGCGAGACTCCAGACCGCCCAGCACTGTCACACAAAGCAACGAGAACACGTCAGTTCAGACAGGTACTATATGTTGCAACGTGTTGTGATTAAACACCTAAAATCAATATTATTTACTCTTTGAAAACCTGTAATTATCAGTATCACGAGAAGAAATGCCACATTAGACTCTCCATTCTAGTTATAAGAAAGATTTTTATAGTGTAGGACTTGGTTTGCATGTTGTCGAAGTCATTTTAGTCTATTTATTCGCGAACAAACATCTGACAATTCTCAATACATAATTAAACACTGTTTTTGGACAAATCCTTGTTTTATTTGTGAATGGAGCCACTTGTAGCCTGAACGTGGAATCTTCTCAGTGAGCAAGGACTCACATTGACTGCAATTTACCTCACAGTCCGCATTTTGAGTTCAGCTAATCAGTTCGGGAGAACGCAAACGATGTGATTATTAATTATGAGTCAGTCGCACAAAAAACAATGCAATATGTCTGAGGGAAGACATCTTTCACTATGGCGATTAAAGTGTTTCTAAACAGAGCAAAAAATGAGCTTTATTTATTTATTATTTATTTGTTGTATTTTTAAATATAACTTTTAGCTTAAAACTCATTCAAGCATCAAAAGCCAAATATATTAATTTTCATTCATTCAGGCTATGTAGATGCAAAAACATTTTAATTCAAACTTATAAGTGCATTTGTATATATATATATATATATATATATATATATATATATATATATATATATATATATATATATATATATATATATATATGTTTATATAATAAAGTCACTCCAGCTGCACGCTGATGTTTTCTTGAATTTTCAGAACATTTTCAGAATCATCTTTAAACACATACTGTCTTAATAATAATGCATCATAAAGGCCTGCTTTTATTTGATGTCCATGTTAATGTTTATATACATTCTGTTTTAGAAAATAAAGAAAAGAGATGGTATGCGACTTTCTGTAAACAAATTAAGCAAAAATTAACTGAAACTCAGCATATATATAGGCTACGTTACCTGTAGCACTGTTTTCCCTCTTGTTTATCTGTTAACTAAACTCTTGTACGTATATGCAGATTATTAATAACATTATAATGCAATACAATATTACATATTTTCCTATAATGAATCATAATTTTCCCTTATTTTCTTTTTAGCAACCTTAGCTTTAGTGTTTGCTTTTGAACAGTCACATGACAGGAAACTAGGAAATGCACCAGTATTCACAGATGAGCATGGCAATCAAAATGGCTGTCACCTCACATAATGATAGCTGCTGGGGATACTTTGGACTGTGAAGTTCACTATTTGTGGGCTTACCTTCCCAGAGACTGGCTTGAAGGCTTTTGGCTTATCAGTTTGTGTGGATTGCATATACACTGGTGGACACATTTGGACTTTCAGCACACTGAGACTCTTAAAGACTGTTTGAGATATGGTGCCAATGCAATTTAGACAGTCTATTTTATCCAAGCATTCCTTTTTCCTTTTTTTTCTTTGTGTGTGTGTTGCTTTAATTTCAGTGTTTCTGCACTCATAAACTAATATCTGTGATTGGTTACAATTTTGAGCTCCAAATATAACAAAAATCAGTACAATACTTATTGTACACCCCCTCCATCACGTAACAACATTTGCCAAAAGTGCTATGATTATGAGCCGACTTTTAATCATATTTAGCACACATTTTTAGAGTTTATGTTGTGGGAAGTATTCATAAATCTAATTTCTTAAACATTTCTTATTATCAATAATGAAACCAATTGTTGCGAAACATTTGCAATATGAAGGGATCTTCTGAACGGAGTTTATTGGAAATAGTATGCACAAATAAGTAGTTGTTTACTGTATTGTCACTTGATCGGTTCATACATCCTTGCTGAATAAAAGGATAAACCTCTACTGCTTTTCAGCAAGCGGATACCTTAAATTTAATATAAATCTACTGCCTTTTTGTCGTTTTTAAAGCTCAGCAGACCCATTCCCACTTCGCTTTTTATTGTATGGGGAAGATTAGTGTGCCATGAATTTGTAAACATCTTTTTGTTCTGCAAAATGAAAGAAAGGTTTGGAATGACACAAGGGTTGACACCGGTTCCCCACGTAGCGAGACCGGCACCAGTCCGGCATGGAAATTTATGTTTCTTTTCAACGGAGGAAAAACACAATACAGAGATAAATATACTCAAGGGCCGCACTCTCTGCTGAGAAAGGCTCAAAAACAAAGTCGTGGCAAAACAAAGAGCCTAAATGGAGACTGAACTCAAATTCGCTGGCATATTAGTTGTATTTACTCATAATACAAACAACAGGCTGAGGGTTTTATTCAACAACATTTCAAAAGCATCTCATTAGCACAGCCTCTCTCTCTCTCTCTCTCTCTCTCTCTCTCTCCAGAGCATCAGCGGTGAGGCAGCCTACTTCAAGTCTTCTAACTGAAGAGAGGACACAAACAGCACAATACAGGAAGGGGACCAATTAGGCTGACAGTCAAGTTTAATTTCAGAGCTTTCCGAACTCCTGCCGTGCAAGTGGATGCCTCTCACCTGGCCAATTAAACAGAACACATCTACGACTGTGAGGTCAGTAGGCCTTCAGAACACTGTGCTCTGACATTCTCTGTTCCCACTCGCTCTTGAGATCATCCCGAAGTGAATGCATCCTGCTAACGATGAAAGCTATGAAAACATTACAGCCAAGGCGTTTCAAAACTTTCTTTTCCCCGCATCTCCTCCTACGTTATTTTGGGGTCAACGCAAATTGGATTTGCGCACTTAGTTGTAGGTAGCATAATTATGTGACTGTCTAGTCACCCTCTTGTGTGGAACGCAGGTGAACGTATTTGAACGAGCGTTGGGGTCCAGAAGACACTGGAACCCATTGATTTTCATTGTATGGATACTAGGTCGACTACAGTAATTGGACATTAGGAAGACCGCGTGATTAGTCAGTTTACTGTAAATGTTTATCCAAATGTAGGACAGGGACTTGGGGCCTCGTTTATCAAGAAAGCAAATTTAATCTTAGAGTGTGCGTACGTTTAAATCCACGCCAACTCTCATTGTAAACCGCCATTTTAAATTATGATGATTGGTGATATTTTTATATGATAATGACAATAGTTAGGAGTCGTTTACAAGACACAGAGCTGAAACCATTCATTTTCATGTAAATTCATTATTTGCAATTTGTAGTTTTCACATCTCAAAAAGAGGTTTGTGGGTTTCCTGTTTGTACATCCATTTTAGGAGTCAAATGTTTGTATTTTCGAGAAATGATCGCAAGGGCCAATTTAGGATGTTTTCTGGACAACATTTTATAAATGAAGCCCCTGAAAGTGAACTTGTAATAATTGTATGAAAGGAACAGCATTTATGAGGGCAAAAAATTTGAGAAATCCAGCAAGTATGTCGAAGGTTTTAATTACTTTTAAAAAGTGCATAGATTAATTGTTCACAGTACAATCAATATGCAATTAGAATATAGATTGAATTTTCATTTCATGCCAAATCATCCTTACTTAATGCACAGAAAATCTTCACAAGGTCTGGCTTGAAAGCAATTATGATTAACTTCATGTCAAGCTTTAGATATGTATAACAAAACAATGTAATATCTGGTAATCTATATGTCCAGCAAAAGTTTAAAAGCATTCTGGTCCAGATACTTTGGTTTGCTAATTAAATAACCACTGAGTGCTTTTGATCTCGCTGGATTTTGCGCAGAGAGTGCTCTCATATATCAGGCCGCATAACGATTTCATCCAAATCAATTGGAAGATGTGTAAAAACGATTAATGGGTTGGATTCGGCCTGCAGGGCGCTAGCTGACATGATCAGGCAAACATCTGAAAAAACTGTTCTGCATTTTAACATGATGCAAAATAAGTAGAAGAATACTGGGTTTGTTTCAATGTTTTTTCCTTTAAAAAAAAACATAATGAGGAAATTTAGTGACGCTGTCAGTTCTGTGTTCTTTAGGGTTTAAAACTAGCATTGTGATGCTCTTTGTTCTCAAAGCACTAAACTGAAAACTTGTATATTATTTCGGCAAGCAGTGATGATGAGTACGTTTTGTTAAGTATTAAGTGAGACATCATACATTACATTTTGTAACCTTTTCGAAACCTTTTCATGAGTTCCTTTTCACTTACTGTTTACATTTTAATGCAGGTTTTAGCAGAATAATTACTTAATGATTACTTTCAACTTGCAATACTCCACTTAGTAATATAGCTTTACAAAATTCTCTTTAAAAGGTTGTTGGCATTCCTTTGAAAAGCTGAAAAAGACACCATACTGCTGGACTTTGCTGGTTTAATTATGTTTAGCTGGTGTTCAGCTGCCCAAAACAATAACCAGACTGGATTGACTATAAATCAAGCATCGTGGTGACACATTAAGAACAGCAAACCACCATAGTTTGGATTTTTATTTTTATTTTTATTTATTTTTTTCCCCAGAAGGGATATTAACTGAAAGAGCCTGCTCAGATGCATACTTCAAAACAGTACACCATCTGGGATTCTTTGGCATACTATTTTGAGCGTAGGTCTACCATTATTTGGGATGCAAATTTTAATCATGCATACAATTCAGGACAGATTGTATGCAAATTAGGATGCAGTCAGTGATTTTTGAATAGTTATGTAACATCGCTTTTATGTCCCCTGCACTGAGAAGAAAAAAGGTTGGTAAACAACTACCATTCATATGCCAACATCCAATTTTGCACTTTTTTAAAAAAGCTGGTAGTTTCTTTTACACTTATTCAATGAGGGTTAAATCAAAACGGACTTTTTTAAAATGAGGTTACTGACAGAAGGCCACGGCCAGTGGGTTAAAAATAACCTGGAATATTTCTTTACATCACTGCTTAATTCAAACTACAGAATATAAGCAATAAGGTAGGCATAATGACTCAAAACTTTTCCTTTTGTGTTTCTTAATCAACCCTATTATGGAGCCAGGACTTTCCAGATAGCAAAACCAACCGCGCAGTTCAGTCATTACTGTCCACGAGAAAGTCACTAGCGTTTGCCTAATTACATGATACATGGTGGTTACCAGGTTTTTTAATCTGATTAGAAGTCATATTTCTGCTTTGAAAAGTGGAAGTGGACTCCACAGTGCTTGATGTTTTAGAATACTAATGTCTTCGGACATCTCTGCTGAACCTGAAAACCATCATGATCTGTTTGGGTTATTCATCAAGGCTTCTTTGTTGTCTTATCTTGGTCAGCCAGCCAGTACTTGAGACTGGAGTCCGTCATGAGTCCAAAGATGCATTTTCAGGATTGGTCTTTCATGGACAGAAGAGCATTTGCATCCGTCCTGACTTGAACCTGAGATCAGATTCAACTACTACAACATTGTTTTTTTGGCCTGTGCTATCGAGTGTGTGGTCCTCATTCACCTCGACAGAAAGAATATTTTCATGGTGTGAGACATTTAGACCCTCTTAAAGCATCTGTCTTGACTTGAACGCAGATTCAACCCCCTTCTCGACCAATTAAAGACCACATCTGTGCTGGTCTACCAGCAGCAATCCAGCACTACAACCAGCATAAACAAACTTAGCAGCATGCAAATTCATTAAGGTCTCATTCAATGTTTTACTAGTCTCCAGTTTGGCTAAAAAGTGTCTACAGGAATTACAGCAGTACACATTTCAAAGTATGTATACTATACCACAGTCTAATCCCAACTGAGATGTAAAATCATTATCCCTGTTTCCCAAAACCCTCCTGAACCTTAAGCGATACATTTGATCCTTGTGCTGTTCTAAGGCTGACTTTAATGCGGACACCATTTTCAAAGCTCTGGATCAGTGAACGATGCGAGCAACGTGTGCCTACTAATCCCACTAACGTATGCTGCCTCAGCTTCCTGATGTATTTATTAGCTTACTGAAAATCCCCTATTTGTTAAACGGCGAGGGTTGATAGAGTGATTCATGACACCCACATGCGGCTGTATAGTGCTGACTGGAGCCGGATCTTGGAAGAAGTGCTTGTGTGTGCGTGTATGCAGGTGTCTGTGTTAGAAATCCTTAAGGCCATTATAAATGTTATGTGTGGGTGAATGGGTTTAAGTAATACAGTAACACTGTACCTAGTATTCTCTATCACAGTTTTTTTATTATATTCATGACCATTTTCTACCCTCACTCTGACTATTTTAATTGAACAAACCAATAAGTGCATGACTCACCTAGTGTATATCCAAAAATATGATAACAGGATTGTGTTATGTTGGGTCTACAACCCAACAAAAGTTCTAGCTTTTTTAGTCATTAATTTGTGGTGCTACGAGGTTTGAGAATAACATTTAGTAAGGGGCTGTAGATTATAAAAGACCATGCCAATTTTCTGTATAGTCATACTTAATAGTCATATCCCTGCTGAAAAACAGCATTGCTAGGAGCTATAGGGTAACTTTGACCAGCATGGAAGCTTAATGCTAGTTTGATGGTTCATAGCACAGCATAGGCAAGAGCTCAGACCAGCTTTGTTTTGCTTGAGAACTGCATGACAATGTTGGTAAACCAGTTACGCCAGCACTAGCTGTCATAAACCAACCTGGGTCAACAACAATGATTGGTTTATGCTGGATGTTCTCATAATTGTGATGACAATTCTGTGACTATTAGTGAATGTAAATATGGTTTTTGTGGTGGTTTGCATGGATTAGAAATGATTTGGGTTGTCTTAGTTAGGAGGGCCTTTTCACTTGCAAAAAATGTATTTGCATCAAGAGTTTCCTTTTTTTTGTCCAATACGTTGCGTTAACCATGGAACAATCGGAAGTCACCCATGACATATCCTATTTACTCTGAATTAGTTTAAGCCCAGGCCAATTCATACAAGGAAATTATCCCTCAACCTCACTGAACGACTGTTTGACAAATTAACCCCGGTAGATCTCGACATTCTCGTTCTGGAATATGGACATGGGTGCGCGCTGCATCAGTTTTGCCTCCTAAATCCTTCAGTATTTGTTTATTTAAATCCATTTTTGTTTGGACTGATTCTGATTTTCTGTTTGGCCATGCAGCCAGTGTGCACAGTAATAATGTTTACCACGCTTCTCCCCCTTTTTGCTATACGTTAACGGTATTCTTTTGTTCATGAATAATAAAGTACTAAATTGCACATGTAGCACTTCGTAAGGCAAGCCAATGGCAACACTTAATACAACTTTCACAGTTGTGATAGCACTTAACACAACCTTCAGCAAAGTCAGAGTCTATCACATCTTTTGGAGACTCCGAGATAAGCTTCAAGCAGCTCGCTGATAGGTAAACACTCTGAGTCAGTGCAGGCTGTTGGGTAAACATTCACTTCTGGCTGCAAGCTCCTGAATATGGAAAAGTGTACCGCTGTGATTGACTGTGGCTTGGTATAGTAGCATGCTGTAAGCCCCGTTGGCTTAGTGCATAAGACATAGGCCATCTGAACCAAGGATTGTGGGTTTCAGTCCCATCTGTGCTGGGTTTAGGCTGAGCGAGGCGGTAGATGCATGCCGGGCACAACACCTAGAGGTCAACGGTTAGAAACCTTCCTCTGTTAAGACTGCTCATTACTCCTGAACTTCCCCTCAGGGATCAATACAGCGCATCTGCCTTCTAAGAGTTGAGAGTCTTCTGTTCTGAACAGCTGGAAGAAATGTTTCCAGCGTTGTGAGTGCGGTGTGATGGGCTTCCTCCTGCAGAACAGACAGATGTGTGATCGCTAATTGGCAGAAGAATAAAGTCGCATCATGTTCATAGAAACCCACATATGCAGAATGTTGGGACATGGATTTAGAAATCTGTGGCGAATGTGATCTAGCAAAACTGAAGTTTGCCAAAACACGGTATTGTCATTTTTGCCATTTTAGAAAAAGCCTTTTCAAACTGATGTTATAGCCAAGATTTGCTAGTGGTTCTTGTGGCGTTCTGGATTGCTCATTAACTTTTTTTCCTGTTTGTGATTTAATCTGTCTGTGTGGTTGCTTATGCTAAGGTGTTCATATAGGCGGTTTATAAGGTGTTGAAATGAAAAGCTAGGTGTTAAAAATGGGTTCTAGGGATTATTTTGGCAGTTGATAGTATGTTTAATGCCAGTTGAGTTCAATCCTGCTTCTTGAGTGTCCTGCAAATTTTAACTCCAACCAGCACCAACACACTTGCCTAGAAGTTTCTGCGTAGTGAGTCTGAAGACCTTGAGTAAGCTAAATAGAGCACTTATTAGTATCACAGAAATCGCTACAGCGCTACAATTTTTTTGTGTCTTTAGGGCTTAGGTAGATGATTAAAGACAACAAAGTGGCTGTTACTTTTATAAGTTGGCTGATAACTATAAATACGAACAATAAAAGTATGGCTTTGTTAATAATGTAGCTAGAAAGCATGCCCACACATCAACGTCTATGGATTAACAAGCGTTTTATAATGTATTCCCATTAGGTAAAAATGCGAACCGCAGGTAGTTTGGATAAAATTTTCAAAAAAAAATAAACAAGAATTAAAATTCTATGCCTTGCCTCTCCAACGAACATTAGTGATGATGATTAGTCGCAGTCAATGCCCACTTTATGAGCGCGGGTGCGGATACATTCAGAACGTCAAAACAAAAACTACTACAGTCTTTCCTCGCCAAATGAAGTCCCATATCAGTGAAATTGAAAATAACTTTGCATATTGCCACTGGATGAAGTCAATTGAAAGGTAAAAAGAAATAAATAAAAAAATAAGAAGGCACAGGCGCAGGATAGAATAAAAAAGTAATGAATTCACAATTTTCTCTTGAAAAATTTTAATCCCTTGCTTCCAGCGTTCTAAGATGAGAAAATTATATAAATAAATATCAATAAACATCTCCTGTTTTTTCACCTGCTCCACACTTCACACTCGCAATCTAATAGCAAAAATGCCCCTCTGTCTTGTCTTACCGCGTCTCATCTGTGTCTCACAACAGCTCAGGGATGAAAGCAGGTTTAATTCATGTCACGCAAGTGTGTGTGTGTGTATGTGTGCTTCAATTAGCAAACGCTCACTCAGGGATATGAAATCGGAGTAAATAGGCTTGCGGGAGGGATTAGAAAGCATGTGACAGAAAAGGGAAAAGAGCTGTGGAACGATTAGGAATATTAGAGCCGAGTGCAGGAATATATTTCCACAGAAACCAAGAGAGAGGGAGGGAATGACTCAGGCTACAGCTCTTCATCACACACTTCACTGCTCTTACGGATTTAAACGATGACCGCTGCCATGCAGAAGAACGTGAGTGGCTCTCATCGGGCCACCGTCGCAGTATCTCATTCAGCTGTAGGGAAACAAAAGGTCCGTTTCGGAAGCATACTGTGGTATTAACTTTAGTGAACCGATAAATTGAAATAAGTACTGCAGCGCACTGTAGTTTTTACTACGGTAAACTGTAGTGTGCTGTAGTATTATAGTTGTATTCTGTATTTTTTTTTTATCTCACACACCACAAGAAATGAATTCAGGTAGTACTGTGTGGTTCAAAACCATTATAGTATTTACTATGAATTACTATAGTATTTTTATTTTTTTTATGTGGGTGTGAATGAGTCATTCAGGGGTGCGTTTCCAAACAGCAGCTATGCTTGCATTTTCTGTCGTGCAATAGAACAGACTACTATAGTTAGGTAATGACGGTTTGGGGAAACGAACCCCAGGCTCTTTTAAAGCATTTTTTAGTTTTAGCCAGTAAATACCTCCACTGCTTTTAGCATATTTTTACTTTATTTTTATGTTGCAGGTTTATGCTCAGTGTTTTAAATGCATCGAGTGAGTCACCCACTTAATCATCAAGAGATTTGTTCAAAAATGTTCAATTCTCACTCATCCTACTATCCTTAATAAATAAATAAACCAAGATAAACAAATGTCGATGGATAGATAGCAGGCAGTTGCACGAGCGGCTTAGTCATGTGGGTTAGTCATCAGGTTTTTTCCCCCCTTCGAATTAGAAATCCTTCATTTATTTACTTTTTTATTTTATTTTTTTTTTTTATGTAAGTGAGTTACGTAAAAATAACGTGACTAATTACCAGCGACAACTAGCGACTAGCTGGTCAGGCTAGCTCTCGCGACACAATCTTAAAGCGGCTCTGCTTATGCAACCGCCCCCGAGACTTACTGTAACTATAATCTATAAGACACACGACATCAGAAATGACCCAAATAAATTAATTTGGAATGTCTATAATGTCCTTAATCTCCTTGCAAAGTCCTGTAGGCTACTTGCAATTAATGTCATGTAAATTGAGTATGGTCATCAGTCATTTTTACTGTGCCCCCTTTGTTCTGTAATTGTCCTCTGTGGGTTTTTTTACATAACGGTAATTACAATATACTGACTAAATGTGTGTGTGTGTGTGTGTGTGTGTGTGAGACAAAGCATAAGCGCAATATTTGCTCCACTTCCATTAAAACGACCACCATACAACTAAAATACAACGGCCATCCCACCCACTGTGAACTAAGTCAGAATGTCGTTGGAAAGGGTGTATAAATTAATTGCCTGTCAAGAGCATGTCAAACCATCATTAATATGTTTGCTTCCTGTCAGAGCTGAGTCATTTTACGTCTTATCTTGGTCAAACCACATTTTTGTGAGGCCTAATGGATTTTCAGGATTTTAATGGAGTTGGACCAAGAAATCAGCTTGTCTCTCCCGAGCTAAAAATACATCCAGATATCTGAGAATTACCAGCACAGTTTGACCGAGAGGTGAATTCACGCAACGGTTACAGTATATCAATCACACAGAGCATCGTTTTTCAGTCACGATAGGTCCCGAGAGGAAACGGCTCACTTTTCAAGCGTTGTATTTAAAATACTCGAATAGCTTTTAACAATTCAAAGCGTAAACTTGGTCTAGTTCTGTCAACATTATGCATAGCAGATTCATTTTTAATTCTCATCGGTGGACCGAAACGCTGGGCAATCGTAGATGATGAAATATATTGTGATAAAGTTTTGGGCCTGCTATATGCGTGTAAAATAATCCAGTTCACTTCTCCACTAATGGGCTGGTAAGTGTATTCAGGTGTGTCAGATAATGATGACAACCAAAATACGCAGTGGTGGGCCGGTCCAAAACAAGGGTTTGGAAAAACGCTGATCTAGAATGATTTAGTCAGCTCATCCACCTCCCACTGTTGGAGATGTCAGATGAACGCAAGATCTTTCTGTGCAACTAACAGTTCTTCGTGACACATCATTATTGGATATAGGCATTTGTCACATTATCCACACGATGGTAATTGGAATATATATATACGAATCTTCGAAATAAAATTATTATTATATATACTTGTGCGCAATGCACATTTCTTAAAGGGGTCATGAACTTCGAAATCCCCTTGGTCTTTTGAAATATAAGTCTCAAAACCTTCATCGTTTTTCTAAAAACAGCTTACATTGAAGCCAAACCGCCAAAAGAACATCTTTTGGAACGTTCTACTTTATGGCGTAATAGCGTAGCTGAACTTCTCCTGCTTCTACATCAGCCTAATTGTACCGTTTACCAAATATACAGAAATACAGAAATCAAACTATAAGGATGCTCTGAACGTAAGATGAAGCTGTGGAAAAAACAGTATTTGAGTTGCCTTCCTTCTGATCCCGATGTTAGAAAAGAGTGAGTGAACTTAATAAAAAAATAGATGAATGAATCAATGTTTCGAGGTACTTACTAATCACTAAACTTACTAATCTTGTACTCACTAATGGTACTGATTACTAATTCAAGCCTAAGTCTTGGAATATATGAGCCAAATAAGACTTTTGACCAAATATTGTCATCTGAACAAGTAGGCAACAAGTCTGCCTTGCTTTGTTCTTACTACTCTATGGATCTAATGATCGATTAGCTCATATTACATCAAACCCTGCAAATGATTATCATTGTACTTCATTGCCAAATTATTTGTGATATCAACATCAGGATTGTACGCAATAGTGTTTAGATTTCAATTTATTGACGCCTAATCTGTAATTGTCACATCATTCGAATTTCATATCAACCCAAAAAGCAAACTATGCTCCCTTCTAACCGGTTATCTTTAAAATACAAATCTTGCGTAATCCCAGGCTATCTGTAATCAAGCACATTCAAATCTGGAATATGTTTCGATTTCCTTCACGTGCTTCATATAATCTCTCCTGGATTAAAATCTTTTTCTAATTATTCTAGTTGCTCTGAGAAAAGGCTATAAAACCTAGCAGCTGGGATTTCATCTTTATGTTTACAGACCTAATGCAGCGACATGCCATTCTCGAATTTCCCTCAAAAAACCTACCGGTTGCATTATTATGAGCGAACCGTTATGAACTGGGCTAAAGTAAGGCGTTTTGAACACTGGCTGGTTGATGCAGTTTTCATTGGTTATGATTTTGGATCATTTTTAACTAAAAAAAAGCTTTAATATATTTATTTTCCGCCAGGGCACAATTTTTTTTTTTCCAAGCACTGACTTCATTAATTCCATCTACTTTCCCCCAGGTGTGCTGGTGTTAAATGTGAAGAAAACAAACACGGATTACGTCTAGTGAGTCAGTCAGAAATTCGGGAGCTCTTTCGCTCGACTCTGTCTGACAGCAGCTGTGGGTGTTTGCGATAGAAAACAAGAGATTTTGCCACGAAAACCGCATCGGTTTTCAGATGATTCACTAGCTGCAAAATGACCTGAGGGCTTCTGTAAAGCAGCAGGTCAAACTCGCAGCTCCAAAATCACATGCGCCCGCATCTGTCCAAGACATTTAGCATGGGGTGGTTTGAAGACCTGCATATACAAAGCATTGTTTACGGAATGTTGTTTCTGCTGTTTAGTTAAAAAAAAAAGGTGTCCGGAAAGCTACCTGTCCACATCCAATTTCAACTACTCATTCACATTTGCATTTACAAAACTTTGAAATGTGAGTTTAGTCAAAGACTTCGCTTACTTTTTTATCCATCGCCTCCAAACACTCGTTTCCATTCTTTTAAGCAACTCCTCTCAAGACCCAATCGACTCCCGGTGGAGAAAATCAAGACCGGCGCTACTTTGTTTTTCCTTCCTCATCGATTTTCTTGTTTCGCTAGGAAATATGTCTGTTTACAGAATTAAAATGGGTTAAGAGCTGCGTTTTGGAGGTCTGCTTTAAATAGTTTGATCTAATCTGGAGTGAATTTGTGTTTTAATTACAGAGAAGTCTTCAGAAAAGCGCAGAAGCAAATATTTACTTGGTACCAAGAACCTAACAGCAGACTCCTTGAGAGAGAGTGTGTGTGTGTGTGTGTGTGTGTGTGTGTGTGTGTGAAGAACACAGCTCCTGTTCCCATTAGACCGTCATTTAGCATTATAAATACACAACAGTGAATGAAGAAAAACATGGATGCCGGTGAAAGTAGGGCACATCCTGTGATAAAAGGACTGGGGATCATTATATCAGTATCTATATTCTTTCTATGCGCAGTGCATTTCAATATCAATTCATTTAATTCGTTTTAATAAAAACAATAATATTACGCAGTCATCGAATCTCCTCAAAGAGCGCTGAACTTTGTTTCTAATACACTTTACACCACGACTCGTCTCTGCTTCTTCTTTTGGTTCTTGATTAAAACTTAAATCTGAAATCCGAGTCCAGCTTTTTAGACATTTGAACCCCGTTGTACATAAGAGACAATGAAAAAAAGACATCTCTTATATAGAAGAAGATATAGGCTTTTAATAGAATCTGTGTTTTTATCTCCTGCTGTGCCTGTGTGCCACAGCTGTCAAAGGCCACAGACTTTGAACCCCGCATCGACTGTCTAAAGGAAGGAGAAGCGCTGGTTTTTGTTTTTTTTTTTTACTTCGAGTGGTGCAGATATCTGCCGGAGTGTGATGGAGCACAGGGACGATTCCAGCTGAAATCTAAAGCCCTTCCTAGAGGATGCTATGTCAAAGCCCTGCAATCCGCAGATTTATATGCCACTGGCAACCAAACACCAAATGAAGCACACGGGAGACTCGACTAACAGGGTTGTGCAACAGAACAGAACTGAGCTATAGCGAACAAGATAAGGAATCGCTGCTTACTTTATGTACGAATGTAAGGACGCTGAAAGCCATCATGATGCATTTTGATATACCCAGTCCCGTATGTTGACGGCGATCTATTTTACCCCAAATTTTTTATACTGCTAAGATCAGTGTACAGTTTTGATTTTCAGTTATCAGTTCAGTGAACACTAGCTGGAAAAACACTGACAACTTTCTATCTATTTCCAATTGTGATCGCACGGTAGACTTTGGTTCCTTGTACAGTCAACTCAAAACCACTTCGCCATAGTGCATGTTCTGTAACTTGTTCCTTTTTAATGTGATAATCCGCTTTGTATGCATTGCTTTTCAAATATGGTAAACTTGCTCGGTAGCCCACCTGGTAAAGCATTGTATTTTGTGCAATACGGAGTGGTGGAAGAGTCATGGTATATCATTAAACACTTTACACTTTGCATAGAAAACATACGTTCCGAAATTTTACAAAATGTCCATTTGTGTTTAATAGTGAAAATAAAGGATTTAGAAATAACCTGAAAGCCAATCGTTTGTTAGGATAGGGCGATATTTATCTATCGCTACAAATACAGGCAGGCTTTACGGTCCAGGGTCACAAACTACATTCCAGGGGGCTATATTGTAGATCGATTCTATATATTTTTATTTTGAACAGTAACGGCTGAAAATGCGTCCAGTGAAGGGACACATTCCGAGGCCCGTGAATTTATGCGATATCGGAGCCCACCCATATTTTGGCACTAACACTCGGCATCCTGTATTTACTGCTAAACTAACACACATCTGCTATTTAAAAGAGACAAAGTGCTCCCTGCATCAACCCACACACAAGCTTTCATTAAAAATGTATAATAACAAACCTCTCTTAGAATAGCCATTAGTATCCATTAGAGGCATAATCCCAGAACATATGCTGCATGGTATTACTCAAGATAGAACATGGCCAGAGTGAGGGTGTATAAAAAACTGGAAGATCTCTTATGTGGAAGAGGATTAGTGAATCAGCGGGTTTTCTCTCAGGACCCGAAAGAGAACAGCCATTGAGATAAGATGTATATTACCAGAGCTCAGGGATATCAGCGATCAGTGTTAAAGAGTAACAGAACGCCGGATTGCACAAAAAACAGCGTATATTCAAAATAGAGATTAGTTATAATCTTGTAACTATATACATTACTGTTCAAAAGCAGAGGATAATTTATTTATCGTTCGTTTAATTGATTGATTGAATGTTTGTCGACCGCCTCGAGGGAAATGCGCCGTACATCCTGAGACCTATCCTGGCTATCTTAAAAAAATATTTGTCGTCTTCTTTCATAAATTATACTTTTACTCAGCAAGGATGTGATCAGTGGATAAAAAAAAGTTGCAGTAAGGAAATCGTATTGATTTCTGAATGCTGTTCATTTCAAGTTTTTTTAATTCATCGAATAATCCTGAAAACGAGTAAAATATTAAATAATAGAGTTAACGATAGATGAAAGTTTAGCATTAACATTTTAAAGTGTATTACGCTATAAACCTAATTAATTTGCAGTTGTTTGTAGTATTTTTGATTGACTGTGAGCGTAAGAGATGACTTTAAAAAAACATTTTAAAAAATCGTATTCATCTAAATGTTTTATAAAAATGGCCCGTAATTTAAAAGCTCATTATACTTTCCACAGACAGACAGACAGATAGAGAGAGAGAGAGAGAGAGAGAGAGAGAGAGAGAGAGAAGATAGATAGATAGATAGATAGATAGATAGAGAGAAAGATAGATAGAAAGATAGAGAGAGAGAGAGAGAGAGAGAGAGAGAGAGAGAGAGAGAAATAGATAGATAGATAGATAGATAGATAGATAGATAGATAGATAGATAGATAGATAGACAGAGAGAGATAGATAGAGATAGAGAGAGAGAGAGAGAGAGAGAGAGAGAGAAATAGATAGATAGATAGATAGATAGATAGATAGACAGAGAAAGATAGATAGAAAGATAGAGAGAGAGAGAGAGAGAGAGAGAGAGAGAGAGAAATAGATAGATAGATAGATAGATAGATAGATAGATAGATAGACAGAGAGAGATAGATAGAAAGATAGAGAGAGAGAGAGAGAGAGAGAGAGATAGACAGATAGACAGATACATAGAGAGATAGATAGATAGATAGATAGATACATAGATACATAGATACATAGATACATAGATATAGATAGATAGATAGACAGATAGATAGATAAAGATAGATAGATAAATAGATAGACAGATACATAGAGAGAGATAGATAGATAGATAGATAGATAGATAGATAGATAGATAGATAGATAGATAGATAGATAGATAGATAGATAGATAGATTCTGTGTATTTATTCATTTATGGAAAGGAACTAAAATCCAACAATATGTGTAACATGGACACTGATTACATTTTAAGCAATTCAAAGGTAATTAGTTTGACATAATTAGTGATTTGTAACCGTAATTCGTTTTAATGTAACCCTCACATGTATGTCAGCGCTGGACTCCCAAAGCCCAGTGACGTCCATCTCTGGCTGATCAGCAGGCAGTGTTTAATGAGCGAGAGCCAGATGCTTTCTCAAGGCTTCAGCCTGGGAGTGGTTAATTAATCAGATTGCGCTCCCTCTCTTTCTCTCCCCTTTCTCAACGCGACCTCCTCTCCCACAACATTACAGAACACTAATCCATCATCTTCAGCTTTTTACCGGGCTTTGCTGAACACGCCATGAAGCAGTTTTCCAATTTTCCAGCAACCGAGTGGAGCTCTTAAGATGGCTATTTGCCACATTTGGGTACACCATTTCCTGTTGGGCACAGCGGTGTTGAAACCAGAAAGGAACTGAATATTAAACATATTGGATCCGTTCCAAAACCTCTGCAGTGAGCCCGGGTAGGCAGAATTTTAAAGCGCTATAGGTGCGTTCCCAACATGAAAGCTTTCAGAAAGGGTAGACGGCATAATTACGCGCCTTCTTCTGAGATACCTTCTTTTGCTGCTAAATGAAGTCAACGTCGCTTGTATCCTTTACAGAGAAGTCAATCCCAACCAGGCCGCTGCGAAAATCTTTCACCACCCTTCTTTCGTAAAATCTCACCGTAACAGGCGAGGAAACAAATACGGAGTATTAATTCGTGGGGCGAATCGTCCTTGTAGACAGGTTCTTCTTGGGATTTGCGGCGAACGAGACCTTTGGCCTCCGGCGCGATCTATTTTCATACGCATAAAAAGCGATGACCGATGACAAATGAGATCTTCTGCATCCAGAAGATGCTATTCGCAGAACACTGACCTCTGGATAATCAAGCCTGTTAAAGGCCAGCGCGAAGCCCTTTATTACTCCCATTAAAAATCCCATAAAGTGACGCTCTCTAAATGCCAACGGATAAATTAGACATGCATACGGTCAGCACAGGTAGACGTGCAGAGCCGCCGGTTAATAATGTACCTTCAGTTCGGATGCTGAATGGGGAATCGCCCAGTCGCTTGGCCGAGAACTGCCCCCCAAGAGAGGTCATTAAGAAGCAGAGACTGAAGAAACCGATCCCAGCCACAAATATCCTGCAACAGACAGACAGAGAGATGTATGAATGCATCGGGGTGGAACAAGGATAAAGCCTGACAATGATGAGGAACCTCCACGAGAAGAAGGATAACTTTTAGAAGAAGCATATTATCCTTCGGAGGAAAAAAATACCTCGTTGTTGCAAACTCCAGTTTTTATTTTTGGTGAAAAAGAGCCGTCTTTTATGAAAGAGTAGTACTCGGTGACCACGTCTGCTAAGCTTACATGTAAACATGCGAAGAAATAACCATAAAACTCATTCCCTGTACTGGAAATATTCCATCATACAACATGTCCGTGTAGCAAACAGAGCGAAAACTAATGTTAATTCAATTAACTCCATAATGTTTCGCTCTATCAGGCTCATTGAGTGCTCCAATGATGACAACCGGAAGTTAGCAAACAAATCCGACAGTTGCTTACAGGATAAATAAATTTAAAAAAATGGATCAGGATCTGGATCAGGAGAGAAATATGCTAAGATCGGCCAAAAGTAGTCCAAAAGTATTTAAAACAATTTATTTTGGTTTTGATGTGGAGGAAGCATTATTATGGATTATGGAGATGGTTTAGTAAAAATGGCATAATGACGGATTTGCTTCCTTCTGACGGCACCCATTTACTGCAGAGGATCCACTGATGACCAAGTGATGTAATGCTGTGTATCTTCAAAACTCATTTACATAATAGATAGCTTTTTTGTTGTTGTTGTTTTTTTAAGCTTCCAACAGCTCCTTTTGTCTTTGAAGCACGTAGGAAGAAAGAAATAATAAAAGAAAGAAAGACAGAGAACACGTTTTCCCTGGATGTTTGAGTTGGAAGAGGTTGCGAGAACATCATTATAAACGCGATGTACATTAACTGTAAACATGGGAATGACAAGTTAGAGGTTTATGGACTACTGAGATCAATTTTAGCATGACTTTTGATTTCTTCGACAGCCTGTGCTTCCTTTTAGACACTTGATAGCCTTGTTTAAGACAAGCAAAAGCTTTAAAAAACTAATTAAAAAGTATCTATAACTGATATAACGGACCACTGACTTCCAGAATTATGGAACCAGAAGTGCTAAAATGCTGGTTTCGCCTACAAAAATGTGTCATCCTTGCAGAACATCTCATCTTATGCCTAACTTGTGCACTGACAGCTCACAAGAGTTGGGCTTAGTTTGAGTAATAACGAAGTAAGCGTCTGACAAAGCTATTATACAACTTTAAAAGAGTGTGGCTAGTAATATGGCCTAATATGGCATTAATGTGGCATTAAATGGTGGTTATGAGTTTCCCAGACATGAACACTGTCACTATATTGAAGATAAAAGCATTATCCATGCATTTGGGGTTTTTTCCCCTACTTTTTGGAATGACACAATTTTTACGTTTTTGGGTGAACTGTTTCTTTAAACATCACAGACTTCTCAGACCACCTTAAAACGAGAGTTTTATGCATTGATCCTGAGGCGAGCTGAAATTTGCATCGCAGATTTTTAAACAAAGAAGGTGAAATTCAAAGCGTTATGCGTGGTCTCAAACAGGAATGTAAATGTACAAGGCCGCTCGTGTTGACTTTGCGCTTTTAAGGAGCTCGCTAAAAATTAAGTGCGCTTTTCATTGCTGTATGCAATTCATGCCGTCGTAAACTAAAGATGAGCCGTGTCTTTTGTCTGGGTTAACCTATAAACTACATCTTCGAGGTTTAAAGAAGATTTACACACTTTCCCATTTTTGCAAACCCACAATCAATTGAGGAACTCCCTCTTTCTGTATAAATTATACATGGAATGAAACAGACGCCATTCCAGACCAGAGGGGCTGCAACTGGACAAAAACTAAAATAATTCGCATTATGATTCGTTGTTTCTATTGTAGTTTGTAGAATGCTCTGAATATAAGAGTAGATCTAAGTTTGAGACACAAGTTTGTAGCAGGACAACCCCCCCAAACAGTCTCCTCCAATAAACCACTGTTCCTCGAAGACGTCGTCCTCCAGAAAGTGACACCTTTGTTGGTAAAGTAACCGAAAACAACTAACTCTTTATCCATCCATCAGGTAACTTTGGCTCTTTCACTTAAGTAAGGCGTCTCTGTGTGAATAGGCGTTTCGCGGAAACACAAAAGCTTGCTTAAACCACAGCCCAGGCTTTATTTATTTATTAGTTTATTTATTTTAACAGCGGCGCCCGGGAACTGAATGACCCACATCTTCGCGCCGCTGGATTCCCGCCACTGCGAGAAACAGCGCGAAAGCTCACCGACGAGACTCCTGCCCGAAGTCTCCCGACACCATTAACGGAACCCTCTCAGGAACCGAGAATAGTACCACCTCCACCACCATGTTGTTTACAGTAACCCGTCACGTGCCTCATTCTTTGTAAATGCGCTTTTATGAGGCAAAAATAGTGATAAAAATAGTTTTTTTTCCCCAGCTTTGTTCAATTAAAACCTGCAAAAAAAAAAAAAAATAAAAAAAAAATAGGCCAACGTTTGCTTGTTTATTATTATTGGCGAACTAAATTAGTACGGTAATTAATAAAATTTCTATTATTATTGCTACTTTAATTAATATTTTACTTTACAAAATAAAATTACCTGGCAACAAACTTAGCAGCGTAACGTCGTAGCGCCGTTTGAAGATCTCACTTTGATTTAAATAACGTTTTACATTTAAAAAAAATACTGCAAATGTAGCATTTGGGCTGAAACTCGTACGTATGAAACTCTCAACGGCTGACACGAAGACCTCGGTAACGATGGCCGAACGCTTCCAGACGAGGTTCGTCTGAACGGCGCACGGCCGACATCCTTCGATAATTTGAACATAAAAGTCGTGTCCGGTCTTACCTGAACGGTTTGAACGTCAGCAGGCATCTTCTCGTCATAGTTATACACTCGCTATTTACAGCGATCATTTTTCGCGCCGGCTGTTTAACGACATGCGAAACGCAAAACGCATGGTTGGCTTTAACTGTCAGCGTTTCTTAAAACGCGAGTTTAAAGTAGCAGCCCTAATTCTGTCTGCGAGCTCTTTGATGAAGTTGCGAGAAGAAAGCGATCCGGAGATCGGCGGGGCGACGTCGAACTCCTTGTTCGCGATAGTTTCCGAATAGCGTCAAGGAGTAATCCAAGTCTGGGTCCGTATCTTAAGTGTCGGCGAGGCTCGCGAGGGGGCAACGGACGCGTCAGGAGTCCCCGCGCAGCGCGCGACGACGCCGGATCGATTCAGCGGCACGACCGGCGTTTTCTGCGAGGAGCCATCGCTTTCGGCTCCTTTGGGAATCGCGCCGTCTCTGTGGCTCGACGGGAACGTCGAACGCGGTGCCGCGGCTTCGGGGGAAGAGTCTTAAAAGCTGAAACCGCTCCTCTGTAGTTTCAGGACCGCGGACAGCTCCCGGCGCGCGCGCTGCGAGGCGTCAAGAGCGCCATCCGATGGATTTCTCCCGGTTTGGTCGGATTATCCGATCTGAGATGTGACGAATTGGGTCTGCAGCCCGTTTTTTTTTTTTTTGCGAGCGCTTTGAGTTGAACACGAGCGCGCTGATTGGGTATGCAAGTTGCAGAAAAAAGAGAACGTTTCACAAACATGCCCTCAGGTGTTCTTTTGCACTTTGTTTCTTTGCACGCGTTTATGGGACACTTTTAATATCAAAGCCCGTGGTAAAACATACATACGCTGGCACTATTTGTTTCGAATATATGGAAGATTCTTTCTAATACGATTGACTTGATTAGGGTTCACTCATCTTACCCCGCTCCCATCCACTGCCTTTAAAGCATGCTGATAAACACCGCTATCGCTGTCTCTAGAGAGTACGTTTCATACAGTATCAACAGTAATGAGAACCTAACGAGGATCGTTATTCAGAATAACGAGAATTATGGAGAAACCCGAAGGAAGTCGAGCAATCTCGAGCTCTACGTGGATCTGGCCCAGCTGATGGTTTCCTGCCAGCTTCGTCCCCATCGTTCCCGAACCCCCGAGGAACCCAGAGGAACCCAGAGGACTATTAGCAGTGCAGCCCACACCTCTGGATGACACACTTCATATCCAGCAGAGAGCCTGACAGATCGGCCGTTAATGAAAGCCTCTCTCTGTACAGTTTAAGATGCTGAGGATCTGCTTTCAAAAAAAAAAAACGAGAGAGAAGAAAATCGATAGTTCTCTATTTCCTAGACCCGCAGTTTCAGAGTACAGCAGTACAACAGAACACACAAAAAAAGACGGCAGTGTACAAAACTTTCAGGCGCCGAGGAATCCATATTGTTTCGGGGGCCGCTTCGAGATGGAGAGACCGAGAACGACAAGAAGATGATCGCCTTGCTTTTCAAAACAGACGTGCGGCGCGCATTGATTGATGCTATTAAGTGCTGCTCATTTCTCTATAAAACAACACAGATGGGAGAAATGGGGTTTTCTTCAGTCTGCAGGGTACTGAATGTCTAGACTCGATAACCCGCAAGCCTGCCTTTGGAACACGAACCCCCAATAATGACCCCAAATAGCTGCAGCTAATGAAGCTTTTGGACCGGAGACGTAATTGCAAGCAACATACATCACGGATAGTTCATTACATCGCGGAAGGGAAAGAGCGAAACTGACATGTTTTTCTCGGTCCGCTGTGTTTGACGTCATTAGTGAAGAGCTTGATGTTCTTGCGGTGTCATCAAACAATCAGCGTTTTCATTTTCCTCCAGGCACAGAGGTGATTAGTCACATGACATTTATGGCTCAGGAGTTGAGGGCAGCATATTGCAAGTAATGCCAGTTACGTAATCAGATTTTTATTTTTTTATTTTTTCCAAGTAAACTAATAAAATTTACTTTGTTTTCCCATTTATTGAGAGAATTCAGGAGGATTCAGCCATACTAATAAGCCCAAATATTTTTTTTTTCGATAATAGTTGTTTTGTCGTCTTATTTCTAATTGCTAAAGAGTCTTATCTTGCTTCTAATTTATTTATTTATTTATTTTCATTATTTAATAATGATTTTTTTTCTTTTGTATATTTTCTTCAGACTAAGGTTTATTAATTTCACTTTTGGTGTAAAAGTGACTTTACATTTGTTAAAATTATAACCTTTTTATGTAAAAACAATCAAGCAAGCACAGTCCAGATGAGAAAAATGGCAAAGCCATTTAATATATTAGGTACTTTCCATGAAAAAAAAAAAAAAAAAAAAAGAATAAATATATATAATTTGTATAAAAAAAAAAAAAAAAAAAAATATATATATATATAAAAAAAAAAATATATATATATATATATATATATATATATATATATATCAGCATTTTACAGTGCTTTCTGAACATGGCTCATCTAACAATAATATAACAATTTTTAATAATTTACAAACATATCTAGAGTAGAGTAATTCTTAGGGATCTAATAAGGATCTTACTGTAAAGTGTACCAAATTAATAACGCAATAAGACAATTGAAAGTGTATGTTCTGCTACGATAGATAACTAGCTATTAGAAAGCTGTAGTAGGCTACCGATCTGATTCTTTGAACGTAGTAGCATCATTTAACCGGTTTATTGTTTGAAATCAAACAGCCAATGATACCAGTGTCCGAAAACTGATACTTTAAATCAAATATCATCGTACAGTGTGTGGGTCACACGTATCATTAAAGCGACACATAGAAATAAACGCTGCTAGCCGCACATTTCAAGACTACTTCAGCCTTCCAGAAATCGAATTTCTCTCAGTCCATTCGTCATAAGCCAGCCAGTCACTTGTGTGTTTAGATGCCAATAAAGCACTTCAGGCTCACAACTCATCAAATTCAATTTACTCTCGCTGTGTGCTAAAGGCTCTCTATGCACTCTAAATGCTCTCATTCATCCGTGTACATTAAGAGCGATCAGCCCACTGGAACTATTGAGAAACCGAGTGATCTGTTCAATGAAACCGTTAAAATTTGGCGGCAATGAACCCTTCAGAAGCAATATAGCGAGGACAGCTGGACACTCGGATCGACGTTCTCTGACCTCTCAAGTCTTAACTTGATCATCTTGACTCCAGTTTTCTGACACGACAGAAATAACAATGCCAGGCTTCGAGATGCGAAGTCCAGATGATTTTTGATCAAGCCTTCAAGTTGAATTACCGACTTTGAAAGGTGCCGTCGTACTTGATAAACACGTTGCCAATTTAAGACTGACAGGGACGAGGGCCGTGCCCGGAATATCAGAGAAACCGGAGGTAGACTTTTTTCAATTAATTTAAACAAAGCAATTCATAATACTTTGTCACCGATAAAACAACAATATTAGCACGCCTTCATTACGTCCTTCACCCTTCGTGAGAGAACTTGAGAAATGACACCCACACCATTAGTTTTTGTTTTAAATATTCATGGACTCATGTTGTCTGTGGCTGTTAACAGCTGGTTCATGAAATATTTAAACACCCAAGGTTTTATTGTGTCTCTGGTTTTTCAGAATGCTTTAGATCCAATTAATTTGCTCGCTTGGATAACGGTGAAAAAACCGTCAGTCTCTCTCTAACGATTTCACGAGAGCGTTATAGGCGTGCAACGGCTTTATCTCACCGTCACATTGGTATTAGCTATCGGAAAACCCATTTCTTTCCGGCCTCCGATTCGAACCCCGGTACTGACAAGTGATCCCGTCTGGGTCTCGACATCCAAACATCCGCGAGGTGAATTCCTAAAGAAGCCCAACAGCAACAACGCTTGCTTTCACTGTTGTTGTTATTAATTCGTTAATATCATCCAGAATTGAAAAAAGGACACACTTTCTACAACAAAGCCAGAGGCATACGACACAAAACGCACGCAATGCATCTTAAGAGGAACCTTAGGATGCAACAGTACTTTCGGCCCTTTTCCCTTCAGTTTCCTGGTCACGGTTTTTACGTTTTTTTCTTTACGCAATCATTTCTCAATACATACGGCCGGAGGAATGGATCTCAGACCCAAGTGAACGTCTTAAGCGACCGTAAAAGCCTCATGTGTTTGTCAGTGTGTGTACACAACCGCCCTAGCGACCAAACCACTCATTAGAGCACACGTTCGCGGAATCTGTCAAATGCGACATTACTGTAAAATCCCCGTCCACGACTGTCGACAGACACCAAAATATTAGACCTCGCGTTAAACACAAACCTTAAAACTAGAACATTCAAATAAGAATGTCTTTTTAATAAAGCTGCTGAACCCGTTCGAAAATGTCTTTAATTGGTTGTCATATTAACAGCTGTTTGCCTTCACAGACCAAACCGACTTTGTTTTTGCAACGCACGCTGGTTTTAAACATATGTATTTGACAGTTTAAGAGCGATAAGTCACGAAGGAGAACTTAGTTTGGTGCTCAAATGCCATGATGAGGCAGCTGCTTTCCGTGACGTGCGCGTGATGTTTACATTAATGTGGTTTAAAACGCACGATTTGAGTTCAACAGACGTGATAATCAAAAACGAAAAGATATTTTAACAGAGTACTTAGGTACGAGCTGTAAAGGAAGAGCCCTATGCTGGAAAAGGGGGCGGGGAGCAGCAGCTTATTTGCATTTAAAGAGACACGCACAAAGACAGTGTAGTTCGCCTTTCAATCAAAATAAACATTATATAATATGACATGTGGGCTATTTTGAGCTTGAACTTCACAGACACAGCCCGGGGAAACCCGAGACTTATATTACATCTTATACAAAGAAGCATAATAGGTGCCCTTTAAAGTGTTCAGTCTTTTTTCATCAATCTTCATTTTTTCATGCACTTTAGGGAAATGTCAAGTTGTGTAAATGCTACTTGAATGCAGCTTAAATGAAAAAAAAATGCCTTTATGTATTCACAATATGCAATGAGCTAAAAAAAGAACTAATGAATACAGTTCTTGCATGTTATGCGATTGATTGCATGAAAAACGACAACAACGTGTTAATATGCAGTGTCTGGCCATTATCAATTGATAGGTGCGTGTCACTGTACTCTACTGATTTCACTAATGCAGCACGCTCTGATTGGCTTTCCCTCTTCACTGCATACTTCATGTGTTTTCTCTGCAGGGAATAGGCAGATGTCTGTTCTCCAGCTGTTGGAGAGGTTTATGATACTCTCTCCTCCACTGCAGCTGCCGTCCCTCTATTCTCATCTTTATTCCCGCTGGCTGTGTGCTGTCAGTGTCAAAGCGGAGCTCAGATCCACAGCAAATACATGAAACACTGATGCTTCCTGTCAAACCACAATAAATCTAATTTATTATCAATCGCTCCTCTAGGGAATGGGGATTTTGGTGTGGGTTCGCACGTTTAGAGGACAGCTTTTGATAAAAACTGTCACATTTCATAAAATATACATTTCTATCACATGTTAGCGCCCGTGAAGGGAGTGGTGTAAAGGAGCAGCGTGCACTGAAACTAATTAATTTCTAAAATAAATAAAGTATACACCCAGTCCTGGCCAAAAGTATTGGCACCCTGGTAATTATGATCAAAGAAGGCTGCGAAAATGATTCTACATAGTTAATCCTTTTGATCTTATATAAAAGAACCCCCACAAAAATCCAACCTTAGACTGGATAATAAGAACTAAAAATGGGGGAAATGTAATTATGAATTAAAGTGTTCAATGCAGATTCCTTTTTCACGTATTTTTTTTTTAACCAAGGGTGCCAATACTTTTGGCCCTGTCTATATATCTCCAAAACATAAAATATTGTGAAACATTTTTTTTTTTTACAACTGACGGAAGTCAAAAATCTCAAAATATTTACATTTATTAGAATAGCGAGCAGCGTTTGAATCAGAACACAGCTGCAGTCATGCACCACCTTGCGTTACTCTTGCTCCGTCATTAATGCGCTGCGCCTGTTGAACGAGGCTCTGTACAGCTGAGGGAGCTTGTGTTTCACTGACATTTCATTACCGGTGACCCTCTCATTTTCATTACCCTCTGGACAGGAAGACGAATTACAGGTGTGATGACGCTTGTGCGCTGAGACCCGGAGAGACGCGGAAAGAGAGTGAGAGTGCAAGCCTGTGACGGACAGAAATATCCGTACCGCAGGCTCTTATATCAGGAGCTCTTACGCGCTTTTCTGTCGATGTTCTGTCCAATGCAGATCCTGAAGGAAAGCAGTCGTTCAGTGTACTGTTGCTATGGTTACGTCCTCTGCCGACCACTAGGGTCCCTGGGGCCGCTCACAGGATTCTGACTACTAGGGCCTCGTGGGACCGTGATCTGAAATGCTGTTTAAAAAAACATAGGACATGTGTAAAATTAAAACTGATTTAGACTTCAAAACCATTTTCCTCACAGGAGGGTCCATCTTCATTAGAGTGATAAGACTTACACAGTGTGTGTGTGTGTGTCAGTATATGTGCACTATGTGTTAAAACACAATGTGTCATGCTATGATTCCACCTCATGTGTTCTGTGCTCCAAAAGATCTGTCTCGGTTATACGTGACAAACCAAAGAGAAATTACAGAGCTGCTGAAATCAAAAATGTAGGACACGGTAGGAGAGCGTTATGTTGTCATACAGAATTCATATCGGAGCTGCGGTACAGTAGTGTGTTGTGCTAATGAGACTGTAGACTTGGAGGATGTGATCCAGATAATCAGCTCCATCGCACTTCCGCACAAAGAATCAGCACACGGCGTATGAACAGTGAATTCATGAGCACTGAACATGTTTTGAGCAGAAATGAAAGGAAAAGGACACTGAAACGCGTCATGATATTGCTTAGAAGCTTTCCTTGACTATTAATAGCAATGTGCCACTTATATTACATACATATTACATTTACATCGTGCTTACCTGCGTGTGATTACATCTGTAATGTCTCTAACCTTACCCATATCACGCAAGTGTTTGGCAATATAATATGAACACAATATTGTACTTTATAATAGACGGCCTTAATTACTTACATTAAAAATGGGACCTTCTTTGAATCAAAAAGTACAATTAAATACATATCGAAAAAGAAAATGCAGATAATGTGATATCGGGTAACGTTATCGGGGTACCGCAAGGGCTGGTATGGTCCTCCAACGACGGTCCTCTAGCCAGAGGAGGAGGAAATCCGCCAATAGAGAGGATCCATGGGAGGGAACTCTGGAAACCAAAAACGGAGAGAAAAGATGGAACAAAAACGAGGAGTAGAACCCGACAAAACTAAGAAACTGTTTGTTGGTCGGCAGTTGAGTTCAAACAAGTCTTTTAATCATCCAACACAGTTACACGGCAGACAGGAAGACACGTGGCACAAGAAACACACAGACTAAACCAGGCAATTAACAGACACACCTGGAACTCAATAAAACACTAACGGCAAAACAAGAACAGGAAACGGAAAGCCATAGTTCAATAAGGGCATTTAAATAATTCTTAGAATGAAAGAAAAAAACATTGCCGGTGTGCATCTTGAGGCAAAACAAATCAGTTAGTGCAAGTATTATTTTATTTTTTCAATTGAAAGAGCTCAGACTTACATTTTAGTCTAGGCCCAGGCTTAAGCCTTGTCTGTGAAACCGGGGTATATCTACTAAACTGCAACTTACGCAACGTCTCATTCTGTATTCTGCATTATCGGGGTCAGAACTGGCGCAGAACGCATCTCGGTGCTCCACACGGGCACCTGCAGCAGAGAAGTGAGTAAATGATCACGTAACGCTCATGTCAGGTTGGACTTTTTTTCCACTATTTCCGCCGTCTCCCATTTCACACGCACTTTGTATTTGCAGGACGCAAAGGTCAGCGTAAAACAGCAAGCTTTGAGCTTTAGTCATGTGATAATGCACGGTCGCTTACATTGTCTACCCTTTTCTGCTTATTTGTTGGTGATGAAGATGGTGTTTGTGAGAGCTCTGAGACCGAATGCGCGCACACACACACACACACACAATGACACATGATTGATAGAGCGAGCAGGGGATGGGAAATTGGTCTCTTATCAGCTCTACTCTGGTGCGCTTTGAACACATTCAGCGCAAGGTCATCTGGGCTCAGGTAACTCTGGTCGGCTCTCGGTCGATAATGGACCACAGAGATGGAAAAGCTGTTCTGCCACACCGCTTCAGGCACATTAATACAACTACAAACAATTTCTCCTGAATTTATTATTCGCGAGTGACCCGCTCCAACGCGCGCTCTCATAAGAAAACATCTCTCTCAAGACTTTTACCCTGCACCGACAAAATATCACCTTCAAAACTAATTTCGAACATCCCGCTGGGGACGTTTTTCACTTCCTCAGAGGATTCGATCGCTTTATCCAAAACTAAACTTTAAAATTTATGGAAGCTCATGCTGGCTTTGACAGTTAACATAGGTCGGTGGGTGCTCTAACTTGCACCATTATGCTGACAAAAATATGTTTTTCTATCAACGTATGGTATTAACTGTCTATAAAATGATGCACGATACAATTACTCTCACAGTCAGGACATATTAGAAGCTTAATTTACAGCTACCGTATGAGGAGCGGGATGCAGGACCAATTAGAAATCGTGGCTACCCAGCATGACACCTCTGAAATAGAAACGAAACGGTCAATAAGATTCTGTTGCTCGTAACTTTATTAGGACTGGTGAGACGCTTAAAGCGGCACGGTGCCACAGTTAAAGCAACAGTTCATTCAAAAGGGAGAATTCTGTTTGAAACCTGTATGATATTCTTTCTTTTGTGGAACACGAATAAAGATATGAAGAACGCCCAAACAACACCCACCGATTTCACAATCCTTTACAGCTTTTATTAAAAAAGGGCTGAATTTAAAAGGAAAAGGAAAGATCACGGCTATAAATGAGTTATAACTCATTTTCTTTTTGACTTAATTTCAACTGCATTTAAACTACACACTTCGTACCCGTTGGTTTAGCACATGTTGGTTTAACATTTAGACGGCATGCTTTTCTTTATTATATGGGTTAGTTCACCCAAAAATGGACATTCTGTCATTAAATGGTCACGTCCATGTCGTTCGAACACCTCCTGTTATCATTGGATCACACCATATTTTTAATGCATCCCATGAGCCCAACGTAAAAAAAAATATCTCTGTTGTAGCTGACACAGAACAGAGTATGCTGTTTACACTCGGTGGATAAAAATAGCACGAGGGTGATGTGAAATTGTTGAATAAAGTCATTCTTTTTTGTTCTTTTCCACACAAAAAGCATTCTCGTAGCTTTGTAAAGTCACGGTCGAGTCCTTGATGTCACACGGTTTATTTGAATGATCTTTTACGCTTCGTTTTTTTGGACCTGCTCGGATGCTCGCTGTCTATGGAGGGTCAGAGGGCTCTCGGGTTTCATCAGAAATGTCTTAATTTGTGCTCTGAAGACGAACGGTGGTGTTACGTGTTTGATACAAAGTGAGGGTGAGTAAATAATGACAGAAGTTTCATTTCCGAGTGAACTATTTAAATTTATAATATGGTATTATCACTTATACCGCACATTGAGGCACCCCTAATGTTGTTGGACATCATGTTAACGCTGACTGGGCAAAATTATACGTATATTACTGTAATATCATGACAGCATATCACTGGTAAACATGGTAGCTTTAGCTTAAGATGTTGAAGGATTTCTTAAAATGACTGTCTGCGAAAAGTCAGTTAAAGGAATACAGAGGTTGATCTGTACAAATAAGGTAAAGCACAAACAACAATAAATACATTCATAATGAACAATGTCACATTTTAATCGTTTTCATTGCTGTACAGTAAGGTGGCGCTATTACTTATCTACCGAAATAGTACCGTTATCAACAGATTCAGAAATTGCGCCTTGACTTCTGATACTATATGAGTGAGATAAACGTGAAATCCCCAAGCCTAGAACTTTGTATCACTTCCTTCCGAACCGCACGGCACGTCGCCACAGTCGACGTTTTCGGTTTGGTTTTCACACAGTGTGTCGAGTCCCAGGACTGTTTTGTTGCTGTTGTTGTTTTCCATGCCCCACGCGCTCTTGCCTGTGCCCTAGTTTCTGTCTTCCGTTAATTGTTAATTTGGTTCAGGTGTGTCTTGTTACAGTAATCACCCTCGTTAGCTCCCCTTCATAAGTTCCATTCAGTTCCGTTCGCGATCGTCCGGTTTGCCTGGTCCCTCCTTGATGTGATGCGTGTTTGCCACTCTTCGGTAATTACGTTTTATTAAAAGGCTGCCGTTGTACTCGTTCTACTCGTGCTTTCACCGTTATGTGACAAAGCGAGGAGAAAAAGCACAGAATTTAGGTCAGTCGGTTCGTCGCTCAGCTTCGGCTATGCAATACCACAACGAGGGCAACCGAAATAGGACATGTCAGACATTCACGCAATTATCGGTCAGGAGAAGCTCATTGTATTCCGTATCAAAAGATGAACGATAGAGCTGAAATTCAGCCCAACTCAGAAAATAGTGTTATGAATCAAACGAAAATCTGATTAAAATTGAAGCGTATGCCCGGCTTAAGCTAACACTATCATCAAAGAGGACCGTGTTTTGTTAGTGTTGATGGACTCCTTCTGCTCGGTCTGTGGTTTGAGGCATCGTTCTGATTCCAATTATATGTTCAGATATTCATACAACAGAATATTCTGTTGTCCGTTGAAAATAATCATTAACGATGGAGCCGGCTGGCGGTTTTTTAAAAGCGCTTGCATGGAAATATTTCAGTTCTGGAATATAATAGCTGCCACTGATTTATGCATACCTCCCTATATAGTACGGATAACAAAACAGAACCTGGATACTATGGAATATTGAAATGTGATTACAAAGGGCACTTTACTATCCCATGAGACCACAGGAAAGATGACGTGAATGGCGTAAAAGTGAATCAACTGATCAACGATGAAGTATAGGTTAAATTCTACGCACATTCATCGATACTCTGAAACAGTTGCAAAGCAATTACGCATAAGAGGGTGTTTTGGATGCATGCGTTGCCATGTTGGTCCAGTGTACTTCCATTTTTACATGAATGACGGCTACATTTTTTTAACCAACTTCGGGCCTCAAATGCGACTGATTTCGTTTACTGAAACGCCGCTGCAGTAAAACGGCAAAATTTAGTTATTCCGCAGGGATGTATATTCGAGACGACGGGCAAAAAAAGAAACGATTTCCTCCAGGGTTGACCGGGGCAAAGACAATTCAGAAACTGCCTTTGCTGTTTTGCAGCGCTGACATCCCTAAACACCGCTCTGTTTTTTGTGGAGCAATCAGCAGTCTTACGCAGTGTGATCTGCATTCGGACCTCTCTGCTGAAACAAGCTTTTCTACAATGTGTGTGCGTGTTTAGTCTGACAGAGACGGAGAGAGTGAGATAATAAACAGAGAGAGGCACACTCCAGTAAGCTCGCTGCTGCGTATCGGACTCTTCCTCGCGGTTATAAGTCTTGGGCGGCAGCTTGTGTGTTTCTTATCTGTAATGCATCCAGCAGATGAAGAGAGCAGATACGCGCACCACATACACGCTCATAAGTCACATCACTCTGCTGAGCCGGTCTCGGGTGGGGGACGAGGACAGGAAATGAGACGAATGGACAAACAAACACACATGTAATGAATTGATGTAACCATGGTAGCACTCGGCGGTGGAGCAGCTATTGTATGTGCGCTTGTAGGTATCGCTAAACCTCCCCACACACACACACACACACACACACTTTTTTGGGGGGATAATTGGCATATTTTAATTTGACTTATTTTACATGATTGTTGTGCAAAGACTGGTGCTCGTCTATCAATATCTATTTTATAGATATCCTGGCCAAATATCGCGTAGCTAGCTATTCCGTTTGACCAAAATACAGTGAAAACAGTAATATTGTGAAATAATTTGGCAAAGCTGAATTTTCAGCAATCCTCAGTGTCAGACAATACCTCATTCATTCTCTGTGGTCAGCTCATGGTAGTTAATTTGTTTATTAATTCAATGTGGTAACACTTTTTATTTTAGGGTCTCTCAACTAGTTTCTTATTAGCATGCATATTACTAGAATGTTAGCCATTTATTAGTATTTATTAAGCATATATCAGTGACTTATGACTCTATTCTACATACCCAATCATACCCAATACCTAAACTTAACAAGTATCCAACTAACTATTAGTAAGCAGAAAATTAGGAATTTACTGAGGGAATTCTCACTGTTAACTAACATTTACTCATTTATTAACTTAGCATCCATAGCATTCTTATTGTTAACAATTATTGAAACCATGGCATAAACCTAACTGAAATAATCCTGAACTTCTCCATTTACCGACATTTCTGGAAAGTTTACTTTTTAAACTTCTTTTTATACTATCTCATATAAATGTATCCATAGAAACTAGCCATTTGTAAAGTGATAAGATTTATAATGTTTATTTTAGAGAAGCTGATGAGATTTATAACGCGCGTCCCCACTTTTCAGATCATCCCTGCTCGCATTACTCACGTCTTTTATCGAAATGGAAGGGCTTGAATATAATACGGCATTTAGAGATGGATATTACTGTAACAGAGCCCTGCCTGATATTGTGATGCGTTTGTGTCCTTTTTTCATTCTCTCATGTGTCTAGATGAAAGATGTGGGTGGATGAAACTATCCCGGAATTCGTAATGAAATATCAGAAGCAAGTTTAGCAGCAGGTCTTTGGTGGTTTACACGTTCTCTGCTGAAGCATCTGCTCACAAACACCAGCGGCTTTGCATTTGGCAGTTCAAGTATCCCTGGAGGAGAATCCCAGAGAAACTCTCCCAACTGACAAATGATCTCCTGCAGAGAGGAGGTGCTCTTCTCACAGTCACCTGCTGAACATGTGAGCCAATAAACTGCGCACCATTTAGCATTTAAAGGCTGAGACTCATCAAATCGACATCAAAGTACTAGCGACAAACAAAGCCAACTGTGTTGTCACCTCGGTGTAGCATGCATCTAAGCCAAAGAAGTAGCTCTTGAATATTCCTAAAAACCACAATCAATGGCCAACTAGCATGTAACTTCTGCACCTGAGAAAATAGCTCTCCGAACCAACAGGTGGCAGTAGTCTATATTTGAAGCTTTTTTCACAATCTAGTCTTTTGCTATATCATGTTTTATTATGTTAGTTAGCTGTTTTTTTAAAGCTATTTTAACCTAATTAAAATAACTTTTGAGATTAGAAAATGTGATTTCTGAGAATTGTTAAAAACAGATCTGTTTTTGTAAATTAACTTCATTTGTCATTGAAAATGTTAAGTGAAACGAGGACTGTGGACGAAGACGAAGCAGTGCTTGCTTACCATTTTGTATATGAACCTTGTCGATCACTTGGTGTTCAGTTTCTTCGTTCCAGACAAATTGCTAGAATGCTTATACTAGACGTAATATTAAGGCCAAATTTTTTGGACGTTGAAAAATAAATACCACCTCACATCGTTTCAATCGCATTTACAAAGCGTTTTGAGAGTTTTTTTTATGATTTACAGTCACAAAACAAACGCCAAAATCCAGAATGGCGAATTGTCAAGTTCATTCACTTCATCTCGCAGAACAGAGCACTGCAAAAATCTTGCACATTGAGTTCACAGAAATGTGTGGTCTTTATATATATGTGTGTGTGTGTGTGTGTGTGTGTGTGTGTGTGTGTGTGTGTGTGTGTGTCTCAAGTATTACCAGCAAAGCATCTAACCAACTGCCTGACGTCAACATCAAGAAGTCGCGATGAGCCCAACTAGTGCAGATAGTGTGGAACATCACAAAATCCGATCTTACAGATGCTCAACAATGTTTTGTTATGTATGATGTTTAAATCATTTGGCTCAGGAAAGTTTTGATGGAATTTTCTTTTCATACCTCTGTATAGTGTTTACTTTATGTAACGCCTATAATGCTGCTGTTCCACAAGCGCCACCTTCTGGCAAAGAGTGAATTGGCGCATTTGCTAATGACTAGAAAAATGTTTAAATTCACTATAGGTAATCAGCAGAAAGCTCAAATGATTTTAGCCCCATTTCCGTTACACTCTTAATCGCGCAAATCAATATAAACCTAATGGAAATGTGTCCGTTTCGCAAAAGCTCACGTATATTGCAAAAGGAGTTTTTGAAAAAAATTCAAAAAGGAATAATTCGCAAAACTGAGATGGAAACGTGTTTGCGTTTACACACGCTTCTGCAGTGGCTGTCCATGCTGCTTCTGTAAAGATGCATGCATACACCTATACAAATAAACAATAAATAAACCAACAATAAATATCCAAAATTCATCAAATCTCAGCAAAACTCCATTGCCATGATTTGTGGAGAGAAACAAAAGATTACGTTTTAGTCGCATAAAACTGATTAACAGAAACAATACATTTTTCAGTATTCGCAAATACTTTTTTATTGACATGAAACTTTTTTGTCGATGCATTATTCTTGTGTTTGCATCTGTATAGTATTTCCTCTCTTCCTACTGCATGCGCAAATCAGTGGGCAAGGCTAAAAATGCAATAATGCAGAAGTAGCTATTGACTTTTCATCTTTCATTGCAATATGATAATGTGACATCATGCAAATATAATGCGACGAACTCAAAAGATGTCGTTTTTCAGCTCGGTTCCAATAAAAGCTGTTTTTGAACCGACAAGAAAGTATTATGAGCTGAAATTTGCATGTTGTTTTTATAGCGCATCTATACACCAAAAGATGAAGGGAAATTTGATCTCTCCGTTCGCGACCCCTTTAACTGACAATGCCATTTAACTGTAAGGCAGAGCTTTCATTCCTTAAAACTTTGTTGCGATTGCTATTTCCAAAGCAAACTAAAAAGAGGCTGGTGTTACAGTTTCTCCCGTTTGCTCTTCATTAGCTCTAACGCGAAATCCTCCCGAGTATCTTAAAATCTAACGGCGTCTCTCTGTGAGTCCTCAGTGACTCTACGAACCTTTCATGAAGTGCCGCTCATCAATCAGCGAGTTCGGTAATGAATAGAGATGAACACAGAGACACATAAAGCACTGATGATCACAGCTACATAATCCTGAAATTTACCTCATAAATAATGGAGAATATTTATGCGTCTCATCGCTCACATCAAGATGCCGCATGCATAATATATTATAATTAGAGAAGGATCAATTAGAGGCCATTTTTCATTTGTCAGTTGTACCATTTTTCGTTTGTCAGTTGTCTCTATATTTGACTCTCGTTGAGAATGAGGCTGATTAGTCTTTTTCTGTGATAAATCAACATAGGCTCGAAAGTTCGAGGTCAAGCATAACCATTATTACTCAGAGTTAGTCATTTGAACCAACTTCTAGGCTTAGAGAGGTGTGTTGTTACTTTTCTAAGCAGCCAGGCTTGAGATTTACATCTGAAAGAAACAAAGCGGAGACCGAGATATCATAGAGACTTAGGGATGGGTTTGTTACTTGGGCCAACAAGCAAACCCCAAAATAACAATCTCATAGGGTTCACTGTTAATTGAACACACACGCACACAAAAACAAGGTTATATTTATATCTAAATCGCGATTCGAAACGTGAAAACTGAACTAGGTTGTCTTTCACTTTAGATTTTTGACTGTAACACTGTGAAACTGGATGAAGGGGAAATAATACATTTTGGTTGACAATAAAGAAGAAAGAAAACGTTAACTCTTTGCGAGTTCTAGTTGTAATGTGATATTTTACGGTAAAATACTACTGCTAAATGTACGCTTTTTGAAAGTGAAAAAGAGCATCGAATTTGATGTTTTTTCAGAATCTGATTCATTTATTTATTTTTTATCATTTATGTATATTAGGGTTTTAGTTTGCATCTTGAGCGTCTTACTGTGATGTTGTGTTGTGTCAGTGCGTTTCACACTAATTTTGAGGAACGTTAATGCGATTTTCGCTAAGTAAGACACGTTCCTGGATCAACATTACTGTCCAAAAGCAGAGACCCTTTACCTACCCATAATTTATTAAATCAGTGTGAAATGATAGATGATTAAAGGAATAGTTCACCCTAAAATTTAAATGTACTCACCCTCTAGTAGTTCCAAATCTGCATGAATTTCTTTGTTCTGCCTAACATAAAGGAAGGTACTTTAAAGAAAGCGTGTAACCAGGCTGGTTTGGGTCACCATTGACTTCCATGGAGTTTTAATTTTCCTACTGTGTATGTCGGTGGTGACCCAAAACAGCCTGGTTACAGCCTGGTTTTCTTTAAAACAGCCTGGTTTTCTTTAAAACGCCTTCCTTAAGTTTTACAGTGGACTATTCCTTTAACACTGATCAAAGAGCTCAAAAACATATATTTCCTAAAATGTATCCCACGATTATGATTGGTTGATTGGAATGTTGTTTCCTGGATCGACAAGAAACATGTTGTATTCGGTGAAATCACACTCACCATTGATTTCATTGACGACCTAAATAATCTACAAAAAGATAAGAGATTTATATCTGTGAAAAAAGAAATTATATACGATATTTGTGAAAAGTGCCAGTGGCAGTGACTCTGTTTGGTCTAATATTGCTGCTGTCACCTTGAGGAGGAAGCACAACGATGGCAGATCTTAAAGGTCTTGGCTAATAACATGAAGGGCAGTGGTTTAAATCCTAGAAGGAATGGTGTGTAAAATGGGACTAGGCTCTGTTAACACTTCTGTGCTCTTCAAAAAGGCACTTAACTAAAATACTCGAAAGTCAAGCTGGAGGAATGTACTTTACTTTGAACAAGACCTCATCTGCTAAATTGCATATAAAAGCGGACGTGTGCTGTGAAATCGGTAGAAAAAGCTCAAGCATTATGCTTAAAGGCACAGGAAATCGTATTCGCCCTAACGTCACTCCGTCAGTTTTTCCAAATGCTCAAGCTGCTCTTTTCCGTATCACGACCGTTGGCCTTCAGACTCTGAAAAGGACCAATCAAATAACGTCAATGCACTTCGCACGCTATTTCAAGACTTAAAAACCACACGATAGCTTCGTAAAAGAGTGAAACTTCTAGCTCGGAAAAGACTGGCTTCACAAACTGCAAAATATCTCCTTTTGTCACAACAGAAAGTCAACAGAAAATCGCGAAAGCGAGTAAAGGATGGCATTTTAATTGTTGCGTGCGCTATCACCGCGCTGTTCTCTCTCCGAGTGATTTGAAAGCCTGCGTGATGTTTGCTTGTAAGACAGGCTGTCATGTAGAAACCATCTGTGCAGCGGCGTCCCTAAACTCTTCTGAAGATTTTGCGTCATCCAGACAGTTTAATGTCGCTTTGATCCTGCTCTTTTTCCCCATTCTTGTTAGACAGTAATCGCTTTTTGTTTGCCGTCAATCTGTTGCACAGTTCACGTCGTGATTCAAGCTTCAACGCATTTTCATTTCTGACCTTATCAATCCCAGCATGCGATCGCTCATAACTCATCGCATTCTGATAATGACAAACACGATGCATGTTGTTTACTGTCATTTTAGCACCAAAATGTGAACAAAATATCCTCAGATGGTGAAACAGGTTTTAGTCACAAAGATTTTGTGAGTGACATTTAGCTGTGTGATCGAGCTGCCTTTTTATCTCAGAGCTTTTAGCCTTTTTATAACGGATGACTCAATGTGGTTTTTAGACTAACATGCTAAAGTACACGTATATTGTTTGATTATAATTTTAACTGTACTAAACTGCAACTTCATTATTACAAATACTAACGATTACAAACAAAAAAATTACCTAGTTTTAAAATACAAAACTAATTATAAAATACAAATTTGAAGTTCCAGTTGCTTCTGACAACTGAATATGCTTGAGTTTGTTTTTGGATGAGTTAGAAGAATTTTAACTGCTCTAGCTCTTTCTTTTAAAGTCCCATTACTAATTATTTCAGAAATACTGGTTTTTTTTTCATTGTGATGGATGATTAAAGGTATTTGGGCTTTGTTTGCCCTCCTAATTTACATGTCTGTGAAACAGGAAGCCATGGCTGGATAATTTCATGTTCAAAATGTGAATTTGAATGGGAATATATTAGTTTTACTCATAAGAATCTCTAGGGGTGCCAATAATTGTGAACCAACGCACCATCCCCCAAATAATATTTGAACTGGCACCCTGAACTTTAAACATGGTTTAACACGTGTTGTTAAATTATTAAAATATTCAAAAATATTTCAAGAAGATATTTTGTGTTTGGCCTGGGAATCCCTGCATTTATTTCATTGTTCATTCATTCATTTTTTTCCATCCATCCATTCATTTACGATTAAACACTGTGTCAGCAGGAATATTTCACGCAAAAACAATTCAATTGGTTCATTCGTCCCTGCATTATATGAACAAACATGAAAACAGCAATGACATTACACACCCAAAGTCTAGTTTGATACATTTTTTTGTCCATTCTTCCAAAATAAATAATTATTAAAAGTCATGGTGAAGACATAGTTTCACATTACCAAACTATTTGTCAGATTGCATGTAATCAGTTGCTACCCAGCACTAATATTTGGCAGTCTGATCAAACAATGCATCATAATCACAGCTCATGATATGTTTCGTTCATCGCAGCAGAAAACAGATGGTCAAGTGGACTCAATACGGACTCATGCTACTGACATACTACATACTGCAGATATAGTAAGAGTAGAAGTATGGCAATTTGGTATTCTGAACAGAGCCATTTTCTGTGTTTATGTCCTCCGTCACTATTGTTATTTCATATCGATCCACTGCTGCCACTGCCATAACGACAGCTTTCTAAACAGGGACAAAAATCTTGAGCGCTTTACTAAAGGCCTTTGCATTGATTTCCCAAATGTCATTTTGCTCGTAATGACAGTTCATTCGTTTTGAAGTGCCTTAACCATTGAGAAAGGGCAATCAGTCTCGTAATTCTGCAACAGGAAGGTCTACTAACATTATGCCCACTAACCTTTACCCTTCTTATGTAACTTGTTTTGAGCCATTTTGTCTGGTCTTTAACTGGGGTTTGACGCGAATATCAAGCAGGACACGTGTGAAGTATAGGAATAAGAGAGCATTGTTATGTTGCTAGTTTTTTCCTTCACAAACCTCTCCGTGGTGTTCTCTTTCATGTTTCTGTTCAACATTAGAATTAATAATTTATTGAGACGAGAGACAATCTCGCCAAAATGTGTCTAGTGCAGTGGTTGATCTGGGAAACGATTATTGGTTTGACAAAGAAGTGGGATATAAGGCCTACGAGGGGTGGCGACTTCAAAGCAAGCACCCGTGCATCGTTTTTTTTATGGATTTATGGCACGACATACCCAATGTTTCTGAATAAACAAACACTGTTGCTGCTGTTTTGTTTAAAAAATATTTCCAGGGCACCAATTGTCTACTACACATGCCAACAAAGTTAGCATGTACACTGTTGATGTTACAAGAAACAAACCAGCTTTGTCAAACGATTGTTTGGTAGAACATCAGTTGTTCTACCAAGTGGGAAAAAGGTCTAAATCTACTAAATATCCAATAGATAAAAAAGAAATCACAGATTTCCACACCATTTTTGAGTTTCAATTATTAACATTGGACATCTCATGGATTTTATGTAGGTTACCAATTCAAACAAGACTAGAAGTACACCCTATTTCACAAAGACCCACCTATCTGGAGATTTTTGGTTTCTCTATATCTATGTAAGTGCAGCAGACAATCTGCACTCCATGAGGAAATCCGAGTTACGTTACTCGACAAAGGTCAGAATAAACCAGGAGAAGCGTTGTGGGAAATAACAACCTAGCGCAATCACTGACATCCCATCTGGACAGAACTGGATTTCCAAGGGCTTCTTACAGATCTGAATGCTGTAAGTAGCTACTGTAGATTCAGCCAAATCGAAACTTGTAACTTGCTCTGTAGTTTTTTCCAGTGTTGTGTGAGGAAATCGTATGATGAAACGCTACATTTCCATCGCTGAGAAACCATTTCTAATTCCGTTGAGCTAAAACATCAAACTTTAATACTCTCATTGCATAAAGGTCCGTTAACACGAGGAACGATAGCTATAAAGATAACGTTGATGGTTAAAATGTTCTCAATACTAAAGGGCTACTCCACCACAATATTAAAATATTGTCATTAATCATATCCCCCATGTCTTTCCAAACCCATAAAAGCTTTATTCGTCTTCGGAACACAATTTAAGACGTTCTGGAATGCAACCAGTCTGTCCCATTAACTGCCAAGCAGTGAACGCTGTCAAGGTGCAGAAAAGTAAAAGTCTGGATACTCCTTTTGCCATCAGTGGTTGGACCGTAATATTAAGAAGCTACAAAAATACTTTTTGTAAGGTAAGAAGACAAAAATAAGGACATTATTCAACGATTTACCACCGCAATGTCACTGTAGCACCACTTTGGACACCAGGTATTCTCGTTGCTTCATAATTTTATGGCCGAACCACTGTTGGCGAAGGAGCATTCAGACGGCGTCTTTCATACTCTCGATGGAAATACAAGCATCTATTATTCATCATTCATACCGGTTCTGATTCAGTGGAGCTCTGGTCATGTGTACTGAACCATCTTTCAAGAGCAAGCGTTTTGTGTATGCTGAACTCCTCAAGATTACAGAAGCAGTCATCAGTAAAATGATGTGTTTGCGGCCGGCCAAAATAGAATACAGGCATCGATTCTTTATTTTGGGAGACAATAACTTTATTTATCGCGCGCTTTCAGAGTTACAACTTCGCAGATCGTTCAAAAACACATACAGCTACATTCGCACTGCATAATAGGAGCGCTAAGCGCAGTAGTTATTTGTTGACAAGAGTCATTTGCATTCAGTCATGCATGAATATAGAATGTAGCATAGACTTTTAATGCATTTGAATGTGTCTCATGCAATCATAATTTAGAGCTGGAACTCCTTTTTAAAAAAAAACACATTGCAATTTTATATCCAGTGAGGTCCAAATTTAAATCTTAGCTTTATATATAAAATGACTTTGGTCATACCATAACATTTGTCAGTTGAGAAGATGCTTTTATCCAAAGTAACTCACATTAAGTTACATTACACTTTATAAGTACTTGTTTTACCCACAAACCCACGACCTTAGGATGATTGTAGAATTCCCCCAAAGCTTTTACACTCATTGTTTACTCCTCTAGCATGATGCATTCTGGGATATCTAATAGCGGTGTTGCAGCTTTGCCATCAACACCGTCCTTTAAGAAACCTGCTGAGAACAGAAACTGTGAAATATTAGAGCTGCTCTCCTCATCAGAGCTTTTCTTTATAAAAAAAAAATGCCAGTTAATGCCTTTTTCTGGAATTCCAGTTTTCTGAATAGCCATTGAACTTTAAGGATCAATACGATGTTAACAACTTCTATTGCTCAATCCATAATAATCAAGACAGTTTGCAGGCCTGCTTATTTTGAAAAACGTGTTGATTTTTCTGATGATAATCGCTTAGCTTGACTTCATGCTATCTGCTGAACTGAATGACAATTATGTTTCCAGCTTTGCGCTTAGCTTAATTTTTAAATCGCTGTGTTCCATCGGCATTTCTAACGTACTACATGACGTTTGCCGTATGAATGTTTCATTAGGTCCAATTATGCAGCTACCCAAGGGAGTCCTATTCGTATTACAAGAAAGATGCCTTAGCTTTGTGAAAGGGAAAAAAGGAAGGGAAAAAGTCTTGAATAATTGCTTGAGCGTTTGTTAGAAAAATAGATTAGGTTTTGCCTCCTCTTTAAAACACGGATGGTTTTGTCAGTTTTCATAACTATTGAATCGTGAGAGATTTGGGAGGCAGCGCGCCTCTTCCTCTGCTCCCTTGCTGTTTTCATCGCCATCTTTATGTATCTGTCTGTGAAGCCAGTAGCAGGTTGTTTATTTCAGCCCTCTGTAGGTGACATAGGGCTCTTGGATCTCCGCAGGGGTAAAATGGATGGATACATAAATAAATGAGAGTGTGAGGAGCTCAAGGCAGAGAAGATCTGTAGCCCTGAGCTCTGACTTCAAATAGTCAATGGTTCCATGTGAAACCTCATGTCTTCCAATAAACCTTTATCTTCCATACTGCAGTCATCTCGGCCTGCCAGACCATGCTGGAGCTGCCTATCGCGCGCCGAGGCTAATGCTGCCGGGAAATGTCTTGTTAAGTCTTGCCAGTAATTCACAAGAGCAGTATCCATTAAACCAGCATTGTGAAGATACTGTTGACATGTGCTTCTAATAGCGTGTATGACTTTTGCATATCGGAAATACAGCACACGTCGGCTTATGGCTGTAAATAGGCTCCACGGGGGGTGCCAATCTTCTTTTTTTCAATTGAAGCCATATTATATGAAATATTTATTCGAGGCCGCTCACACAAAGCTGTCAGGTGACTTCAGAAGACTTGATATTCGCCATTTTTGTTCTTTTGGAGATTGACGTGATCTGTTGTTTCACGGATGCAAGCTCATATTGCTGTATATAGCTTATATTTCGGAGGCAGATCCAGGGTAATGAAAAATGAAGAGTCGTCGTTTAACAGATAATCGTTATTTAGAATCAGTGTCTGCGTTTCAACTTTTTCAGCTGAAGTAAATAATGGAAAAAGTTTCTTTCAGTTAAAACAGCTCAGATTTACATTTTAGTCTAGGCCTAGGCTTAAGCCTCTCGTCTGTGAAACGAGGTATAGAAGCGTTAACTTCAATTAACTATATACACATTTGAGCGTAATCATAAGCATAAACTAAACTAAATTTAAATAAATTTAAAAAAATCAAATCAGGCAAATACGCCGTAAAAGAACATCTAGAACTTATTCAGATCCATTATGTATTAGCACTTGAATTATTTAGCATCCTAATTAAGTCAATAAAAATTATTTAACAGACCAGACCAGCACGCTTCCGTCTAATTGTCCTTATAACCTTCACAAGAACTGGAGTAAACAGCCAATTCATTTCAGAGTTTAATTAAACCTGTTAGGACAAATCCCTTGTGTTACAGACCATGATATTCAATACTTTACTGCCATTTCCCAGCATCCACATCATCCTTGGATAACAAACTGTGAAGATGAGCAAAGTGTCATTGAGTGAGACCTCATCGGAACGACTGACTTTTAAGATTTGGCTCAGAGGTTCATCAAAAGAAATACAAGCAGACTTCGTCCACAAAGAAATCAAATAAATTCTTATTTAATTGTGCTTGGTGTGATTTCATAATCAGTTCATTATTCATTTTAAGCAGGCACTTTTCTTCCAAATCTGATTCGTTAACATGCAACGGGCGGCTTCCCTGGAGCTAAATGTTCTCAAATGAATCCTCAAGAACATAGCCATATTCCCCCAACGAAATCAAAATAAAGGAAAGAAAAATTGTACAATAAAAAAAAAACGTGCTTAACTAATTAAAATAAGAGAACGAAACCCTTAAAAGGTTAATCTTGATTTTCTTTAAGCAAAATATTATTTATTATATCCTTTCGGTTGCATTGCTAATGAATTATTATACAGTTTTTTAAATTATTTTTAGTGTTTGCGTGGAACTGGGATGCAGCAGTAAATCTTTGGCATATAAAAACAACAGTGTTGCCAAGTCCACAGTTTTCTCGTGGAATTGAGCTACTCTGACGTTCTTTCTGCTGGATGTCTTTCATGTTTACGGGTTAAAACTAACCCCATTTTTACCGGCAATGCAACCTGAAAAGCATTTGGGATAGCTTTAAGTAGCAATTTGGTAACAAACATGGCAACCCTGAAAAAATATATATATATTTATAAAGGAGCTTAGGGTTAAAGCAATTTATACCTCCATGAACTTTCTGTTCCTACAAAATCAATACGTTACATAAGATTTTTGCACAGCCTGTGACCCAATACAAAGGACAAGTGGTTTGGAGAACGGACGGATGGATGGATTGTACACAGAATAAAAAGATGTGTGTTTAACAGCTACCATAAATTTCACTTTATTCCATTCCGCCTCGCATCCAACAGAATGATCGCTGATATATAAGCCTTATCCCAAGGTGGAGAATTCATTCCACGCTCATTCATACAAGTTAAACAAGCCGTAAGAGCTGCGTTCATTTCGCTCAGATCAAATGTGTGCTCTCTAGCTTCTCCTGGAGGCAAGGAGCAATTAAATCGAGCTCCGTTCAGCCGCTGAACACTTGAAGAAGTCCACCTAACACAATCTGACTGCCGCTGCAGCACGACTCCGCTGGGAAGAACATGACTTGATGATTTGCAGGACTCGGATGTCATGTGTGTCCAAATTTAGAGTTCTGCGGTCTCTAAAGACACCTTGAAAGGCCATGCGGACTATGGCAATAAGCCTCATTCTCGGGGATTCAATCTTCTTTATAATCAAACTGCAAGGCTGTAAATGATAGAAGAGCAGACAGGAAACAGCACATCAGACTGATGAATAAGTTATTAGATTTGCATCCGAATACATTTCAGCTGTACTTTAGAGTATAGAGTGGGGTGTGTAGTCGTATTGAGTGACAAAAAGGGAAATTAACGTCACTATTGAGGAACTGTGGCTGTGGGCGGCTGGATGTGACTGCATTAAACTTCTCTACCCTGCTGAGAACAAAAGCACTTAAGTGCCTTAGCTGTAAATATCCAGTGTCACTTTGTTAAATAGTGGGACATTATTATTAGACTATTGAGGTGATTAGTTCGGCTAATTGCCATGAGGTCAGGCTGGATACCGAGCGTTAAAGTTTCTTCGTCCCATAGACTTTTGTAAATGTAATCTTTTTTTGTGCAGTTTGTACAAAATGTACAGTTTATGAAAGGCAAATCACAAGTAAAAAAGTCACAGGCCGCGTGTTCCTGGATCAACATTGTTGACGTTGTGATTAGCCAATCAGATTTAAAGAACCAGTTTATAGTTCTTGGTAAGTTTAGGCTGACAATCAGTGTTTGTGCTCAGAAAAGCTCAATCATGCCAAAATACACATCATAGAGAATTAAAATAAGTAAATAAATAAATAATAATAATTATAAATCACTGGAACTTGGTCTTCATTACACAAATTTTACTGCTTTAAGTATTTTTGTTCAATGTCCATTGTCATAATTTATTATATTTTGCTAATAGCTGTTGTTTAAACACATTCTGTTTTTAAAAAAAAAATATATATACCAGGCAGACAGAGGGGTAAAATTATACTACATAAAAATATACATACAAATATATTATAAATACAAATTATTATCATTTATATCTAGCTACTTAGAATGATAGGTTTAATAACATACTAATATTAATACAAACAAACTATGATTAAAAAGGCTATTATAACATAGGATGTATCCAAAATTTGAAAACTGCTGCCTTCTGAGACGCATTTCAAAGTAGGAAAGCTTCACTTCCTGTCTCATAAGATACCTTCATCTGGCCGATTTGTGAACACAGCATCGATGTATCTTCATAATCATGTGTTTCATTCCATGGTTGAGCCAAAAAAACTAAGATGGTGTCTAAAAGTTGAGTTTCATGGTGAGTTTGTGTGTAAATGTACATTTCTGACTAGCTTTTGCACTTTGCGCTATTTCTAGTGAGAAATCTGTATTATAGTGATTGAATATTTGTTTGTTAACATGAAAACCTGCAAAAACGTTTCTTGCAAAGTCTTTGGTGTGGAAGCAAAACAGTTGCCTATAGGTTTTTGGCTGTAGTCACCATTAAGGTCCTATGTAGATTTTCAAAGCAAGTTCTTTATGGTACCCAATAGAAAGTTCATATTTGGCACCAAAAGAGTCTTGTTGTTTATACAAAGGTTCTAAACAATTACCATTGTTTGTTTAATCACTATATATGAGACAAAAAAGTACAAGAACAAAGTACAGTTTCAACAGATATGTTTTAATGAAAGGTTTTAGGAAAATCAAAGGAAATACAGACAAGAAGTATATTTCAAAATCAGCAATTATTGGGATGATAATGGTATGGTAAAGTAGCTTCACTGTTGTTCTTCATTGTAACGATGATGATGATGACAGTAAGTACACTGATGCAACCAATAATGACTGCAGCGATGTTTAATCGGCAGGCTCGAGCGCCATACTGACGTGCCTTTGAAAAGTCTCCAAGATATCTGCTGTCCCTGGCCTGATACGCCAAAAAAGTATGTAAGTTACTTGTGAAGCAGCAGGACGATTGTATAATTGCATACATTCATAATGCTTACCTTTATCGAGTTGTAGAAGGCCCCGAACCCCAGACAGCAAGGGTTAAAGAAGTGAAGGTTGAATGTAGAGAAGATGATATCATCACTGACTCTTTGGTCAGGCATGGACACCACAACTTGTTGGGCGATCGGGGCTCCTGGTCCTTCATCGGGATCCCCATGCACTGAGTAGCTCTGCATCGCTGAGTCAATTCTCTACCAAGAAGTTGCTCTCTGTGAGGTCTTCAAGCGTTCAGCCCTCTTTTATAGAGAAGATTGACTGGCGTGTGTGTGGTTTTTTGCAATCGAATACTGGGTGGAGTTAAAATAGCAGCTCACTGAGAAAACTTTGAATTTGAACAGTCTACGCTAGCTGAAAAAGAGTCAGGGTTTGATTGTAATTTATTTTGATAATTCTCGTTCATTTGCAGCTACGTGCTAATTTTCAGAGCAGATTGTTAGGTTGGGTTTAGGGTGAGTAAAGTGTACGTGCATGCAAAGTTTCTCACAGTCGGTATGCTGTATGTTGTGGAGCCATCAAAAGAAAGTGTTAGAAGATATTGAATGGTTAGTTCACCCCAAATCGAAAATTGTGTGATTAATCGATCAGCCTCATGTCGCTCCAAACCCATAAGACCCTCACGCTTTTTTTTACAAAGTGTTTGCCTCGTGACTCTCTCTAAAATGGCGGAAGATATAACTTGGGGGAGAAGAATGGAGTAAATTATGTTATTTTTGTTTTCTTTGCACAAAAAAAACAGTATTCAGAAGCTGAGCTACTGATGTCACATCCTGTTTTACCGATGTATTTACTACGTTTCTGGACCTGGATCGTTTCAGCTGTGGCGCTGTCTGTGGAGGGTCAGATAACTCTCCAATTTCATCGAAAATATCTTGTTTTGTGTTCCAAGGGGAACGAAGGTCTCAGAACAACATAATGTTGAGATATTGAAAAATTGTCGTTTTGAACTAACCTCACAAAGAATGAGATGAAAAGAGAAAAAATTGCATGATACAAACTTGCAATAGTGAGTTGTAAAGACAGAATTGTGAGCTATTACTGTAAGTCACAATTCTGTGAAAATATCTAAATGTCTTTTTCATTTTCTCTCACAGTTTTTCAAAACAGGACTCAAAAAAAAAACGACAGAATTGTGAGTTTATATCACGAGACACAAGGTCAAAGGAACCCATGGTCCTTGGTGATTTGGCAAGCGTTATGATATATAACGGCCTACAGTAAAATTCTGAGACTAATTTTGTCACATAAAAGATTTAAAATGCAACTTATGATAGAATTCGAATTGATATTGATCAAAGTTGCGGTATCATTTGTTGAGCTTCTTAGGAAATGGAAGGTTAGACACTTACTTTCCCAGAAAACAGACAGATGCATTTACAGAGTAAGCTTTTTTCAATTTCTTTCTATTTGGCGAAGCTAAATATATCAGCTTCTCTTTCCTTTGAAAGTTGCCCAACCTGGGCACAACGTTGCACAATTTCAACTTCACGTCAGTAGATTCACGTCAATGAAAGGTTGTCAGTTTTACCAATTCAGAAGAGAGCAGTGTTTAGGTTAGTTTAGTTAGTTTTTTTTTAGTTCAGTTCAGTATCTTTCAGTCCAGCAGGAAGCAGCTCTGCAAAGAGGAAATACTGCAGAATATTCTGCAGTTAGCTAGCGTGTTGGTGAAAGCTGCGCACTTTGATTCTGATTCATGCCATACCATTTTTTCCAACCAAGAGGTTTCCCACACTAGCAGAAAATCCTACACAATATCCTGTTTACGTCATGGACACGTCAGCATATGTCGCACATGACCGTGACCACAGCATTACTGCTCAACTCCATTAGATGATAATAACAAAAAAAAAATTGTAACTTTGTAAACGATGTACCACAAAGCGCTTTAGTGTTTTTCTGCTGTTAATCATGAACAAAACAGCACATAGGCATTTTTTTGTCTTTCCTTTTTAACAGAGAAAACATTTTTTTTAATGCAATTGGAAACATAGTATTACGTATTAGCTGTAACAATTTGTCAGGTATAAAATAGTCACAATGTAGAGATGCATCCATAGTAAAAATCTGTTTGGAGAGTTGTCATAAAGACACATTTTAGAACATATTTTCTCCAGAAGCATAATTATTGAGTGATTGTTGATGTCCACTGTGTAAAAGTAAACCTATGCATGTATCCAGCAATATACCTCACAAGATTTATTAATTTATTTATATATTTTCTAATAGTGAAGGAGCGACTCTAATAAAAATCAAATAAAAATGCTTTACTTCTTTTATATGCTACCATTTAGTACACTACAAAATACAAAATTACCACAGAAATGTAAAATTGTTTTATTAATAACAATAAAAATAACAATCAATGATCAGTGTTCTTGAAAAAAAATACATATGTTTACAAATAAAGTCCCTTTAAATTTACATGTAGATGTACAAGGTAGTTTGCAATATTTTATATTGAAAGTGGGTGAGCACAAATAACGAAACTGATATGTAAAATATATACAATAAAGAAAAAAACTAAGAGACATGACAAAGAACGATTAACCAGCATTAATGCAGTTATACAGAACAGAGAACAATGATAATGTTAATAATTAATAAGGGTTACTCCACCCCAAAATAAACATTTTGTCATTAATCACTTACTCCCACGTCGTTTCAAACCTGTAAAAAATTTGAACTTGTCTTCAGAACAAATTAAAATATTATAGATGAAAACTGAGAGGCCTGTCGTCCATCAAAAACCACGCTATAGGTCATTTGTTCAAGTGCAGCCTTTTTAAGTTAAGCGTAAAAATAATGTTATGCGCAGCAAAAAAAAAAAAAAAAAAAAAAAAAAAAAAAAAAAAAAAAAAAAGTGTTTTGTTCAAATTCAGTATGTTTTTACTGGGTGTAATTCGTGCGAATGACAGCACTTAACTACACACCTATCCATTACAAAGAATCCTGCAAAATCAGTAGAATTATACCACATTTATGTTTTATGAGCATGTAGGTCTTTGGGGTTTTGCTCTACAGACTGAGCTGCGTAAAGACCAGAATTGCAGCGCGAGATGCTACAAAACGGTGCCTGAAGTGATGTAGTCTAATCAATCAGGGGTTCAATCGGCTACAATAATACTGCATATTTTTGTACGAGAAATAAAGCAAAATGACAACTTGGCGCGCAATGTACCAAGTGCTCCTCTGCTCACCTTTATTTATTTGATGTAAAATACAGCAAACACAGTTTATCCAAACATTTTTGTTGTTGTAAATAGATGCCACAGGAAACAGTTTGGGTTTCATCTTCAGTGGATTTCAACACTAGCAGGAAAAAATACAAATGCTATGTAACTCATGGATCACCGAATATGTAACATGACTGTGACCACAGAGGTACTACTGATTTCCGTTAGATGAAGAAAAAACTTGTACCTCTGTAGATTATAGGCACAGTTGTACCTTCAAGTTCTACCACAAAGCTAGCATCAGCAAAAATGTGCATTGGTGTTTTTTCTGCTGTTAAACATGTTAAACATCAGCACTTATGCACTTTTTTATACAATTGGAAACATCCAGTAGCTATCATAATTTGTCAGGTTGCATGAGAAGTTAACATTGCTCTTGTCGCTCTGGGAACACTGAATCTTTGGAGAAAAGGCTATTGAAATTAGGGTGTGCAGAATTTTGCATAGCTAGACACGCTTTGGATATCCGGTATAAATAGCCTAGCTTAGCATCAGAAGTCAAGTCAAGTTTTATTGTCATTCCTTGCTACATGTGTGGACATACACTGAAATGACATGTCGTGTCTTTGGGACCACTGTGCTACATGCACTGGTTAACATGAGTAAACATAGCAACAATGCAAGAGAAAACAATAGAGCTATACAACAGTTAACCATCTATACATACACTATAAATTACACCATACCTAGTTGAGATGCTATAATTACAATACCTAGTTAGTACCACATACTAGCGGAACTTTACATAAATACATGAGATTGTACAAGATATGTTGCACATAAGAATTAGAGAAAAATGGGGAAACGGCCCATAGTGCAA
>NW_025047927.1:0-1040 GCF_018831695.1 Puntigrus tetrazona | reverse complement strand
TATATATATATTCTTATAAGACTTTCACATTCACTTTTTTTATTATATGCATTACTCTATGCATTAATTATTATATGCATTACATATATGCATTAATAGAATATTGTTATATCTATATAGTGTGTACACACACGTCATAATTTAGATAAGATGATGATTTAAAAGACTAGTAATTCTGGTGATAGTTTCCTGATCACATCTGATTATTCTATTCATTTCCTGCACTGTGATATATGTCCCTCAGAGCACCCGTCTGTCCTCTGTGACAGTCGCAGGGATGCCGTTAGTGTGCTGGAGGAGTCCCGTCAGGAGTCTTCCCTCCCTCACTCTGACTCAGGACTGGGTGACGACCAGGTGTCCAGTGTAATGAACGGGGCCGACCTGGACCATGCCATGGGTGGTCCGAACGGCATGAGCGGGCTGTTCTGTACTCTGTCATCAGAGGCCAGGTCACAGGAGAGCTTGACTGAGCCTTCGACTGTGGATCACCTCAAACCCGCCTCGTCCATCTCCAGCATCAGTCAGTCCAACAAAGGCATCAATGTTAAGGAAATCCTGAAGAGCCTGGTAGCAGCACCTGTGGAGACCGCAGAGAGCGGGCCAGACACCCTGCCATACCCTGACCATCAAGCCATGAAGAGGGAGGCCCAAGCCATGTTACCCATGCAGTTCCATTCTTTTGACAGGTACTTTCTTCTTATTGTCACAGTACAACCTAATGTGGGTTTAGTACAAGTACAGACAAGCAGAAACTAATCATTAACATTATGCCACAAATTTTTGGCATAATGTCGATAATTAGTTTTATGTTTGTCTTTGCTTTTCTTTAAAGAATACAAAGATCTAAATGAGAATGATGCACTTATAAGTCAATGGGGTCCAATTCATAAACTCACTGATTCATACGGAGGGCCAAATTATTTAAAATTTAATAAATACATGTTATGTAATTCTTAAATGCATAATGAAATAATTACATGTATTAATAAATGCAGAAATAAGTATGTAAATATTTATATATTTGTTTATATATATTATAT
>NW_025047926.1:0-2693 GCF_018831695.1 Puntigrus tetrazona | reverse complement strand
TACAATTTAAAAATATTTAATATTCATATTTAATCCAATATAGTGAGATACAATCTGCGTAGTATGAATAAGGTTTTTTAAGGTGAGAACCTCAACACCAAATTTCTGCAGCGCACCTGGAAAGTTTCTCCTGATGAATTTTGCTCCGAGTTTGACATCACGTCGAGTCACAGCAGTGGACAAACAGCAGAAAAGAGAAACATACCCAAAACCCAGCAGTCACTGCTTTGATTTTACTGTTTGTTTGTCCTGAGCTCTCGTTCTGTACAGTCGCAAGGCAAGCTCGGGCCGGCAGGAGAGCAGGATGTTTACTTTGCCTGCCGCTCTTTCCCTTGCCACTAGCAAGCCGTTCAATCCATCTGCTTTCATCCAGCCTGCCTGGACCGTTAAAAAACAGCCGTCAATCTCCCTGCAGCTTAATCAACTGATTTCGCAAGCAATCATGTATATTTATTGTTGCAGGTGCTATTTTTCTTCTTTATGCTGAATCTGGAAGCTTTTGTGGTTTGCTTGCCGTCCCTTCTGGTTTGGTCATTTGTTTTCACACCCGCCTTGCCCGGTCACAAGCACAGCTCACCAGCTGCATCAAATCCAAGATACATTTAATGAAAGATTGTTCTCTCTCTCTCTCTCTCTCGCAGGAGTGTGGTGGTACAGGCCAAGAAGCCTCTCTCGGGCCTGACGGTGAACACGGTGGGCAGTTCTGGCTCCACCAGCGCCCTGACCTCTGCTAGCACCCCAAACATCTTCGCCGCTGCTTCTTCCGCTACGCCCAAGAGTATGATCAACACTACAGGTAAGCATTACTCTGTCTCATCGTGTGTCCGTACAACCTCACCTAACCTCTTCTGGAATGTTGTAAATTACGGTAACTTTGTAAGGACAGGCTTGTAGAAATGTAGATATAATGGTCACAACTGCCCTCTGTGTTGTTAATGAGACGTTAATTTGAACGTGCCGGCGCTTAAGTGAATTTCCGCTGAAATGCACGCTCTGCTCTGCTTTTCCTAGAATAATTAAAGATGCCATTCCTGAAATGATTCGAACTCAGGAAATTAGATTTGCCGGCATCGAGAGGTTTCTCCACCAGAGGGCCCCCCTCGCTATCTATTGCTTTCTCACAGGAGATTGGAAAATAAGATCTGCGTGTTATACAGCCACGTGGAAGTTACATTTGAAGCTTGCACCCCTCAGGGTGCACACTATGAGCACTATAGATTTGGCTCTAGAGACTGGAGCTGTTATATAGACCTATACTTTACCGTGTTTGTAAGTGTGTGCATGCGGTTATTGCTGTAGGCAGGACATTCAGGCCTGGAAATTTTATATTTGATTCTGTGGGATTCATCGAGAATATCTGGAATAGTGATTCCCCCCATTTGTTTATTTTGTTATTTTCGGTGTGTTTGGGTACCTCGGCTTTGGAAGCAACCTGCTTATAGTATTTTATGTGATATCATATGTAGGCTTCAGTAACACTGCAGGACACTCGAGGCAAAAGAAGATTTTTTTTGTTTTGATTACAGTACCTCCCTATGTTTATCGCTACGTACTACAAAATTAATTGCAAAGGACATTTCATGCAATGACAAAAACCCTTTTAATGTAATGATGTAATTTAAACATGCAATTGGAATATTTAAATATTGCAGATTTATATAAAAACGATTTTTTTCACACATTTATTTTCAATATATTGTAAATATAAAATGCATTGTTGTTTTTTCTGTAATGAAAAGTAGATTTTTTAGCTTTATTTCTTTAATGATCCTTCAGCAATAATGTTTTTGCTCAAAAACCTCAACATTAGTAATATTGATCATTTTATCATTTAACATCAATTAACATTAATATTAATAAATGCTGTAGAAGTATTGTCCATTCTTATTTCATGCTAACTAATGTTGTTAATTAATGTTAACTAATAAACCTTATTGTAAAGTGTTACCTTTAGTATAAATAGGAAGTTCAGCATAATAGCATTTATTTAAATAGCAATCTTTTGTAACATTTATATACGCCTTTATTTTCACGTTTAACCATTTCAGTGTTTATTTGCCTAATAAGAAAACGAAAAAAACATGAAACATAACTGACCCCACGATACCTTGTGTTTTGAGAACAGACAAATGTATGACATTTGCCCGAAGAAAGGCTTTTATTCCCCTTTGTCCATCATAAACCTCATTGAGATCTGCTGAGCTGTGCTTCCAGCAGAATCCATCAGAATGTCCCTCTTGACGTTTCCCCTCATCTCGGTGTATTTGCTTATGGGTGGACACTCATCTCTGACACGGCGATTGATGGCTGCGTAATAGATTTCCCATTCTCAGATGTCCCGTGACAGCCCGTGGTTTCACAGGATGACAGTCCATTGCTGTGATGTATCTATCAGAAGCTCCCTGCTGCACAGGGCGCTGTGGACACTGGCTTTGACAGAGAGAGAAATAAGAGGAATGTAAGATGGTGCTTCACTTTCTCAGGGGGAGGCCAGAGTAATGGGGATGTTTTTCGAAGTTTGTGTCTCTGTAGTTATATTGTTACCTGATGAAAAACCAGAAAGGGTGTTTGATTTTAGTGCGACTGAAGGTTTAGATGACAGCTGGCGAGGATGTAAAGTGAAAAACTTCACGGCGAGTTACACCCTGTTTAAGAAAGTGTGAGAGAAATATTCATTTAAAACAATTATATAT
>NW_025047925.1:0-4160 GCF_018831695.1 Puntigrus tetrazona | reverse complement strand
TATATATATTCCTCTAAAGTCAGCTTCTAATCCAAAAACTTCATTTAATCTTACATTGGTGGATTTTTCTTGTTGTGTCACAGGAGCCACAGATGCATCCACTTCCTCTTCCTCCAGCTTTGCGAATGGAGCCACCAGCAAGAATCTTCCTGCGGTTCAGACTGTGGCCCCCATGCCTGAGGACACCATGGAGAACATGAGGTGAAGTCCCAGGATGTTAGCTGAGGTCTAAGACGGCCGGGTGGAAATTCAGCTTGATGTTTATTTTCAAATCGGATGGTTTGTTGTTGTTTCAAAATATCACACCATATGAAACTTTGTGTCATTTTATGAAATGGACTGTTCTGTTTTAAGCTTAGGGATGCACAATATTATTTATTTATTTTAGAAACTGATTATACATTGACCAATAATGAACAATATATATGTGCATTTTAAAATTCTCTTTTGTGCATCCAGGCTGCATTTATTTGATAAAAAATAAAGTAAAATGGTAATACTGTAAGATGTTTTCTATTCATTTTTTTTTTTTTTTAATTTATTCCTGAATTTTCATTAGCCATTGCAGCAAACTTCAGTGTCACTTCAGAAATCTTTTTAATATTAGGATATTTTTGATTAAATAAATGGTTCCTGGAGGAGCACAAGAAACATAAAAATCATTAAAGATAATTTTTAAAATACTGTTGACTTATATATCCTGTTATAGATAGTTTCTTCAGCACTTTGCATAAAAACTATTGCCGTCGTATCCCTCCCTAATTTCTAAATGAACCAAATTGTCATGATTTTAAAATCCTTTCCTGGTAACACATTTCAATAAGGTGCCATTTTTTAAATTAAATTCATTAACATTAGCAAACAATGCACAGGAAAAACAGTGTTTAGGCTATTCATTTTTGTTAATGTTCGTTAACAACAATAAAACTGTTCCTTATTAGTTCACATTAGATTAGGTCCATTAACTAACATTAATAGCTACAACTTTTTTTTAAATGTTGGAATCAGCCTTAACTATGATTGATAAATGCTTTAGAATGCTTTATGTGATTAAAATAGTTAACCGCTTTATTGGAAAGTGTTGCTATCTAAGGGCCAGTTTATTAAAACCTGATGAACGGATAATATAATGTTGATCAGGTTGCGGGATTCATTTGAATGCTCTTCTCCCATAAAGTTACTGATCGAAATGAAAATGTAAATTCTAAAAGGTAAATAGAAAAAAGAATTTCCCACTGTGTGTTTTTAGTTATACCTGTCAGAGTTTTTTAATGAGAAATGAGGGTTTGCACTGATACAAGCTCATAGCAAAAATTTAATTTAATAATTTAGCATTTTTGACGGCTGAATAACTGACACAAAGGTACTTAATAGTGCAACTCGTTGCACTTAAATGTCAATTCCTCACAGCTTAATTTGCATAAAATTAAACATTCTACCTTCATTGAAGTCCGTACTTTATGCTGGCAGATTAATTGTTAAATTATTAATAATGAATTGAATTATTTATTAAATGTTAGTAATACTATAGCCACCATTTAAACCATTTTACAGTAATTTGTTATAGTAATTATTTATTTAGAATAATTCCAATTTTTAAAATGTTTCTGAAAAAGTCTCTTAATACTCATAAGGTTGCAAGTATTTGATAAAATGTATAGAATTTATTCCTATGATGGCAAAGCTGATTTTTTTAATCAAATGTCACATGATCCTTCAGAAATCAGCGTATATTATTTCTCCCAATAGCCCTTTAATATGATGAAACACATCCTTAAATGGCATATTGCTTTATTTGAGTGTGTCAGTGAGTGAGAAGCGTTTTCTCTGTCAGCACCTCATCAGATGCGTTCGTGTTTGTTCACCCAGCCGTGAGTTTTTATCATCACTGCCACAAGAGGGGGTCAGAACTCAGCTTTGTTTTGTTTTTCATGTTTACAGACATTGTGTCTTTCCTTTGTTTAGGGCAATGGGCGACAATCATTTCGGTTTTTTATATTGTTGCGGTTGCGACGAACAAGACACCCCGCACCTTGTATATCTCCCGTCCTCTCTCTCATTGGCCGCCGCGGGTGTTTGAGCTGTCGGAGGGGGCCGCGCGAACGCTAATGCAGAGAAATCAGTGCGCGTAGGTGTTTTGGGGAGTGTGTGGAAACCGCGCTGACCTTGGCTCCATCCTTTCACCCCGTCTAATGCTTTGTGACAGACATCTCACAGACACGCCACCGTCTGACTACACAGGAGAAAGCGTGCGCGTGCGTGTGCGGCTCTCTCTCTCTCTCTCGCTCTCCGGGGGCCTCTCACACACACACACACACACACACATATACACACTCTTTGTGGCTCCTCTGCTGCGCCAGGAATCGCAAATCAGTTGCCATGGCAGCGGTAACCGACAGCACTTACTGGGAGTGTGAAGTCAATGATGAAACTGTCTGGATGCAGAGGCTGTGATGCCTAACCCGCACTCCGAGAGACAAGAGATGGGTTTCGCTGTCGCTGCCTGCATGTGTCTCATTAGTTTTTCTTGATTTTTTTTTTTTTTTTTTTTTTCCCCACTTATTTTCCACACTTACTTTCATGACACGCAGTAGCCTTTGGTGTTGAATTTTTCACAATAAGCACACCGGAAAGGAAACGCGGTATTTTCAAAGCTTAAGATCTAATTATCGTCTGATTTGCAATTGAGACGAGCAAAGCCGAGGAAATTTGCATGCTTATACAACAAAATCCTTAGGAGTTTTGCACGGTATCTTAGCTTTAAGGTGTTACTTTGGTAACCATTTTTCAGAATACTGGCTTTTCTCAGTATTTTTATGTTATTGTAGTAAATGTAGTTTAGTAAAACTGGGCTTACTGTTAAGATCGCTGTTGTAATTGTTGTATAAAGGGTTGCACTTTATTTAAAGGTGTCTTTGTTACTGTGTAATTATACATTTAATTACAGAGTAATATTGATTAACTATATGTACATGCTGTATGGTTAGAGTTAAGATTAGGGTTTGGTTTATAAGTTCATCAAAGTAGTAAGTCGAGAAATCTTAAAATAAAGTGTTTCCAAAAAGTACTTTTTCTGTGTAAAATTGAGTTTGAGTCAATATCTAACAAATAATGGACTGCTGTTTTTTTTTGCAAATTATAAAAATATATATTTTTTTTAACCCTGTTACACTCCTTTAGACACATTTATCTGGTTTTATGCATAATAGCTAAATAACATTTTGATCTTAAAAAAATCTTAAAAGTATTATTGTAGAAAAATATAAATTGAACCCTTGAAAATTAGTTCAAAAAATCAATAACCTTATTTAATAATTTAGTACTTTATTTAAAAACTTAATACCATACAAGTATTGTATTTTTTCACTATTCAAAAAAAGATTAATTCTAACAAGTTAGCTTTCATACTGTAATTTTACTGTAGAATTACCGTAAAAATGAACGATAAAGTTTAATCTTTGTACCTTAACTTCTCTGTTTTGGTTTCTTAGCTCAGTTTATTTAGCTTATTGTCAGGACCCCAGGCCAATGCCATAAGCAAGAACAGCTTCCAGTGTGTTTTCAGAACCACTAACATGCTTGTTTTTTAGTGGAGTTGGAGTAGTTCTCTTTTTTTTTCTGTAAGCTGGTGTTGTGCTTTGTGTTTGTTGTCGGCTGTTCAATCTGAAGTTATCTGCAGCTGGTTATTAAGCATTGGCTTGATATATAGTGGTGTATTAGTTTGCCATGTTGCTAGTTAAGTGAAATTTCATGGTAACAGTTCTTGGCTTGGTCTTGATATAACCTTTTTTCTACCTACAGTATCACCACTAAACTGGAGCGAGCTCTGGAGAAGGTGGCCCCATTACTGAGGGAGATCTTCGTGGACTTTGCACCTTTCCTCTCTCGTACCCTATTGGGCAGTCATGGTCAGGAGTTGCTCATTGAAGGTACTGATGCTAAATGATTCCCCTCTCTCTCTTCATCTGTTTCTGTTTTGCACATTATCGTGTATTACATGGTCATACAGGTACAGGAGGGTGAAGTTTGTTTTATAATTGAATGTTTTTTACCAGAATAATGTACTTTTAACACTGTGTATGTTGATGTACTGTGTGTGTATATTTATGTTTAAACACCCACAGTTTAAAGGTACATTAAAATGTATATTTGGATGAACA
>NW_025047924.1:0-1146 GCF_018831695.1 Puntigrus tetrazona | reverse complement strand
ATATTAATATTATTCATATAATTGTAAATAAATATATTTAATATATAAACAAGAACAATTTCTGATATATAATATATATACACGCAGCACACACACACGCATATATTATGTAAACAAAAACTCACTAGCCGCATAACTAAAACAAATGATTTTTTAAAATTAAAATATGTATAAATAATGACCATTTAATAAACAAATTCAGTTTCAGTTGCAAAATTATTTCAGGAATATATGACTTCTCAGCCCATAGTTCCACAAAATTATAATGACATGGCAGTCTGTAATAAATATTAATAATATATAAAGAAATTACAGTTGTTATTACAGCGGTGTGTGAGACAAACTTGTCTCGAAACAAATAAACACATATAAACATTTTTTAATTTGCAATAATAGCTGGTATTGAAAATGGCAGGTTCATCAACTTGCCCAAAACCTGCTCCATGTTGAGTCCTGAGAGAACATCCTCTTGCTATTTCATCAGCAACCAAAGGAAACCTAAATCTGTTGATCCAGATCTAGAGTGAATCACTTTTGCTTCTTGTTCCACCACTGTCTTTTGTCTCCTTCTGTTTCCTTCCTCTCTTCTCCTCCCCCTTTACTGAATCCTCTCCCTCCCTCCCTGTTGTCCTGTCAGGCTTTAATGTCTGTGCTCTCACCTTGTCTTGACCTCCTCACAGTTTAATGTTTGTCTGTTTTTGTTGTTTAAAATAAAGCAGAATTGTGTGTACATTAGAAATTAGATTTATCACTTTAAAGTTTAGAGCCAAGTAAGTTAGGTAATTTTATGTTACACACATGTAGAGTGGGGTTCAAAAGTCTACCTTGAATATCTGGGATTTTGAATGCAATTTAAACCTGGAAATGCACTTAACTTAGAATTTTTTTATTATTATTATTATAGTTTACTATTATAACATAGTTTTCTCTAGTGTTGTCAGTCTTTTGGAACCCACTGAGGTTTATATTTTAGACATGCGCATGCTAAAATCTGTTTTCTGTCAATGCACTGCCACAGGTTTAGTTTGTATGAAGTCCAGCACATCGGTTGTGGAGCTTGTGATGCTCTTGTGCTCACAGGTGAGATTTCTCTCTTTATTCTCTTTATAGAATAATTTATTTTGAATCATTCACTTTGATTTTATT
>NW_025047923.1:0-6179 GCF_018831695.1 Puntigrus tetrazona | reverse complement strand
CATCAATCGTCTGAGCCTCTTTTGATGGATCTGATTTCAGACCCACCCTACATTATGCTGAAGCCAGTATCACTGCATACCTCTGAACTTCCAGAAAAAAATACATTCACATTAAACAACAGTGTCCGAAGGCATTCAGCGTTTAGAAGAATTTTCACTTACCTTTCAGACACTCCATTGAAAATCCATCACTGTGCACCATTATATGCTTTGAGGAGAATCCATTTGAGGAGAAATATACCACTAGCAGAATTATGATACAGTTGCATCTGGATGCTAGTATCTTATACTAGGAACCCAACTAAACCTCTTTGAACTTTTCTGAATGATCAAGACTACTTCATCTCGGCAGGCTTCCTCTGCCTTCAGAGTTGGAGTCAGGATTAGGAGCTTTGGGGTGTAGCAGTGGCCCATCCAGTGTTTGGTGCCCCTCTCCCCTCCCTCCTCTATTTCCCGTCATCCCTCCATCAGCACATATAGTATTACTAAAGCTCCAGCCCTCCATTAGTGGCTCAGGGGACGAAACCGTACCCTAAATATTGATTGGCAGGAAGCAGAAGGTAATGGGAGCTGCCTGTGATGTGTCCTTCTAGAAGCATCTGCAGTGGATGCTAAGTGCATTCTGCTTCTCTTTCTCCAATATTCACTCTCGGTTATGTGGCAAAGAGCCAATCAGGAAAGATCATCAGTACATCTCTTCAGCAACCACATCAGGCACCTAAATCATGCACACTGAAAAAAAGACACAGGCATTGTTTTTATTTTATTATAGGCCAGTCAAATGATGAATCATGATTAATCCAAAATAAAAAAGTGTGTTTGTATGTGTGTACAGAGTATATTAGAAATACACACAGATGCATGTACATATTTAAAAAAAGAGCACATTTATATGTTTGTCTGTGTGTGTATTTATATATGCATAATAAATATACACAGTACATACATATATATTATATAAACAAACTATTATTTTCGATACGATTATTCATTTGACCACCCTATACAATGCAGAAATCAATGACATTTTTGCATTTTACACATATACATCACTAAATTTCTGCACATTAAAACATTCAAATGTTTTTATTATGGCATTCAAAAAGGTCCATAATGGTTATGTGTGCTTTCAGGAGTGGCAGAACTCTATACAAAAGAATGCAGGACTTGCATTCATCGAACTTATTAATGAGGGGAGGTATGTTGTATACTCATTTAAATTCCTTCTTGATTGGCACTGTTTATGTTATGATTTTTTTTAAATCATATTTCATACCAAAAATGATGTACACTCCTTTTGTATGTTTTAGTGAGATCTGGTGCACGAGATCTCTTTATGCAAAAAAAATAAAAGTAATCATTTTAGGTTCACACTGTTATAATGCAAACTCTTCGTGTCATTTACATATTTCGCTATACTCAGGCTTCTGTGTCACGCCATGAAGGATCACATTGTCCGTGTCGCCAATGAGGCAGAGTTCATCCTCAACAGGCAGAGAGCAGAAGATGTGCACAAACATGCTGAGTTTGAGGTCAGTCAGTCCGTCTGTGTGGATCACTGTGTCGTAGGTTCACGGTTTAAATACTTCTCAAACATAAGGTATGATGTGAAGATCATTTCCTTTGCTCTTTCTTTTCATAGTCCAACTGTGCCCAGTACGCTGCGGACAGGAGAGAAGAGGAAAAGATGTGTGATCACCTCATCAGCGCCGCCAAACACAGAGATCACGTGACCGCAAACCAGCTGAAACAGAAGATCCTCAACATTTTAACCAATAAGCATGGAGCGTGGGGAACCATGTCACAGAGGTTCACAGACTTACAGTTTATTGTTAACCTTTGCTGCTGGAATTCTGTTTCTTGTTTTCTGGTGATTCATCACCTCTTTGTTCTCTCTCTTTCCCACCTCAGTCAGCTGCATGATTTCTGGCGTTTGGACTACTGGGAGGATGATTTGCGCAGGAGGCGGAGATTTGTACGCAATGCCTTTGGCTCCACTCACACGGACGTGGCTCTCAAATCTCTAGAGGAATACGGTCAGCCATAACACCTCAGCTTACAGTGCTCAAATATGTCTCAGAAACATTATATTTTGTTTTTCTGAGGAATTTTTCGCTGATTTACAGAAGAGACTCACTAAATGTGCAATATTTACAATAAAAATAAATTGACATATTAAAAGACTAATTACTTTCACTTCAAATACTAAAACCTTAAAAGCAGACACATTTTATGTGTTTTCTATGGACATAAAATCACATTTGTAAATTTCTTTTGATGCAGACATCTTGATGTTTTTGACCCAAATATATAACATATTCTTTTGACAGCACTATTTACTATTTACACTATTTTATTGTCATTTTATTTATTTATTTAATTTTATTTATTTGCATGGACTGTTTAGAGTGATGATTTTCAATATATATATTTTTTGTATGGGCAGGCCCTGAGGAAGAAGAGGGCATGAAGTCAAAGAAGTCATTCCGGAGTCATTCGGTGGTCAATCAAAACCCTGAAACTGAGCTCATGCTGGAAGGAGATGATGATGCCGTCAGTCTGCTGCAGGAGAAAGAGATCGACAACCTTGCAGGTACCTTGCAGCTTCTTCAAATCCCGTTCTATTAAACAAATTGGTCTTCAATGCGAGCATGCACCAACAGCGCCACTCTAGCTGCCAGTGCAGGAACCATTAGTGTGGTGATTCTTTGATGTATTGTGGATGCGTGTGCTAATGTATGCAACTGTACTTTATTCCCAGTGGCTTTTCGTCCGAGGGTATTTATCTCGAGAGGCAAGTTTTCCTTCAGCAAACGAGAATGCTAATTAGTGTTCTAGCCCAGAACAAGTTCCAGCCCTTCTGCCTTTTGATGCAAATCTCAGCTGAATCCGCACAAGAGTGTGATTATGAGCTTAAGTGCTACATCTGATTTTGACATTGAATGTTTGAATCACTAAATTAACTAATTAACGCTTATCAAAGTAGCCACTTACTCATTATCCTAATGAGTCGCTGACTGTATTTAACACATTGTGGCTATTTAATCATTATTTAATTAAACTAATTAGCTTGTTTTTTTCTCAAATTTCTTTCTTTTTTTTTCTTTTTTTTTCAAAAGTACTTTCTTAGTCATCTCTTTGTGGTTTTAAAACTATTGCTTTCAGTTTTCAAAAACATGAGCTATAAATGCTACGTGATAAATCACTTTGTAAAATAGCATCTTATTAATAGTAATCAGCTGATGGCACCACTAAAGCGCAATCTTTTTTAAAGGATTGGTGATGCTTTTTGGAACCAGATGTTGTAGATTTAAAATGTATTAAATGTTGCATATGGAAAAAGATTATTTAATTTTCCAGAACTGGTCTTGAAATCCCAAGTTATTGGAAAATCTAACCATAATCACTTGACTAATCCAGGACCCAGGACTTTAAAATGTTAAGTATCTCATGCTGTGGCATGGTTTCTTTCAGGTCCCGTGGTTTTGAGCACACCCGCTCAGCTCGTTGCTCCTGTGATCGTCGCTAGAGGAACGCTGTCAATCACCACAACAGAGATCTATTTTGAGGTGGATGAGGATGATCCGACTTTCAAAAAGATTGATTCAAAGGTACTGTATGTGTCACTGATAATGAGTTGTAGCCTATAGCAGTGCCTCAGAGAAAATACTTCAAGAGCACTAATTATATTTCCTACCTTGATAAACGCATGTTAAACTTGTAAACTTGTTCACTATGTACAAGTTTTGGTTTTTTAAAGAAAAGACCAAGCGGCCAAAGGCAGACAGTGAGCTGATAATAAACTACGATTGATCAGTTTAGCCTTCTCAAATCATCACGACTTCCCTGAAAAACAATCTATTGATATACAGTTCAAGCATATAGCAATGTTTCTACTTTAAACCTGAACTATAATAATGAATGCGCGATGTGATGGTATATCCAAGTTTGTGTGAAGACTTTAAAGCACGACCAGGGCTATCACTTGCATATTCTTTTTTTTAGTGGAAACAAAATGGCCTTCTCCACCATTTTCTCTGATAAAAGTAAGAGTAATACACCATTTGGAACTGAAAGGGTCTGTATGCAGTGACAATATCAACAAAATTTGTTATTTTATAAAATAAAGAAAACAAACATGATGCGCTTTCTGTCTTCTCGTCTTATAGAAGAGCGTTTTACAAAAATAAACTGAATCTCAGGGAAAAAGACATAAATATATCTATAGAAAGCTTAAAATTACCACTTAACGAAAATGAAAAATAAAATTAAAAAACTCTTTCATTATAATATTAATCCGTAAAGATAACTTCTCTCTAAAGGTGCGTCTATGAGGAGATGTACTTGTTTATTAGTAAATAATTCAAATATCTTCCTATTATTTTCCCCAGCTCTTTGATTTTGATCCATGTATTATTACCATGAATTAAGCTACTACTACTTCTACTATTACCATCTTGTGCCCTGCAATTTACTCTCTTTTATGAGATAAAGGCAAAAAAGAAAAAGAAAATCTGCCAAAAAATCTATATCTAATAATGGCCGTTGGCTATCCGGATTTCTGATTAGTGGCATCGAGCAGAAAAAAAACCTTATTGGTTGACCTCTGAAATTAAAAATAAATCTTTAGCCAATTTGTACTTGTTATAGATGTATTTTAAATGCAAATGGCACTTTATTTAAAAAAATGATTTGTTATGCATGTTTTGTACTATATGTTTATTAAAAACAAGTTTTCTAATAACCAGTTGTTTCGTTCTAGACCTTTGACACTAATGAAAATTCAGATTTGGACCTTTGAATGTAGACTCTCAGAACTGTAGATTTTATCAGTTGATGAAAATATCATCCAGTAAGAATTTCAGGATCATTTGATGGTATTCCTGACTGCCGTTCTTCTGGCAGTATTTAAATGCTTTGCTTTTGTGTTTGTCAGGTGTTGGCATATACTGAGGGTCTGCATGGGAAATGGATGTTCAGTGAGATCCGAGCAGTTTTTTCCAGACGCTACCTGCTCCAAAACACTGGATTAGAGGTCTTCATGGCCAACAGGAGTAAGATGCCAATATGCTTAAAGGAACACTCCACTTTTTTTGCAAATAAGCTCATTCTCCAACTCCCCCAGAGTTAATCATTTTTTCAGTTTTAGAATCTATTCAGCGGATCTCCGGGTCTGACAATAGTACTTTTAGCATAGCTTAGCATAGATCATTGAATCCAATTAGACCTGTAGCATTGTGTTAAAAAATGACCAAAGAGTTTTGATATTTCTCCTATTTAAAACTTCAGTCTGTGTGATATCACTTCACCAGCTGTGGCCATGGTACGGCAGCAAACTTCCTTAATTATTACGCCGGAATGTGAATATAGTTCCTAATCATATCCGCCTAGAAAATCTCAACTTTTAATTTTCTGCTTGTCTTAGTACACAATATAAATACATAAGAGTTGGGGGAAACTCTTTAGTTAACTCTGGGGGAGCTGGATAATGAGCATATTTCCAAAAAAAGTGGAGTGTTTAATGTCAAACTTATGTTTAGTTCAAGGGTTTTAATGGTACCATTTCTGTATCATCTCCCAGCATCTGTCATGTTCAACTTCCCGGATCAGGCCACAGTAAAGAAGGTAGTGTACAGTCTACCTCGGGTTGGCGTTGGCACCAGCTATGGCCTCCCTCAGGCAAGGTAAGGACTTAGTGTGGGTTTTTAGGAGAGATTGTTATGTGACTAAACATTAATTAATAGTTAATGTGTTATTAGCCAAAGCTAATTGATTGTCTTGTTATTTTGTTGTTCCTCCCATAGACGGATCTCTCTGGCAACACCAAGGCAGCTCTTTAAGTCATCTAATATGACTCAGAGATGGCAGCGGAGGGAGATTTCAAATTTTGAGTACCTCATGTTCCTCAACACTATTGCAGGTATGATGATTCCTATGATTGCAGCTAACAAGCGAGGTAAAGAATCAAATTGGGATGTAAGTTATATGATCACCCATATATGATTTGTTTGCAGGGAGGACCTATAATGATCTGAACCAGTATCCTGTCTTCCCCTGGGTCTTGACTAACTATGAGTCAGAGGACCTGGATCTTACCTTGCCTGGGAATTTCCGGGATCTCTCAAAGGTATTGCCAGTCTTAAAAGTCTTTTTACCCATTTAGAGCTACACAAATTATT
>NW_025047922.1:0-425 GCF_018831695.1 Puntigrus tetrazona | reverse complement strand
TATATTAGTAATTTGGTTGCTCTTTCCTGTTTGATATTATAGCCAATCGGAGCCCTGAATCCAAAGCGAGCCGTGTTCTATGCCGAACGCTATGAGACATGGGAAGATGATGGAACTCCACCCCATCATTACGCATCACTGTACTCGACTGCAGCGTCCACTCTCTTCTGGCTCGTCAGGATAGTGAGTCTTCACTATAGTCCATTTATATTGAACATCTCAAAATTCTGCTTTAAGGAAAGCCATTATAAAAGTGGTTTAATCTCAAATTCACTTCTTTCACCCCACAGGAACCCTTCACCACATTTTTCTTGAATTGTAATAACAACAAGTTCGACCATCCCGATCGGACATTTTCTGGCATTGCACGCTCTTGGCGAAGTTGCCAGAGGGATACATCAGATGTTAGGGTGAGTAAAATGTGC
>NW_025047921.1:0-534 GCF_018831695.1 Puntigrus tetrazona | reverse complement strand
ATTCAGCCAGTGTTTCAAGAATCAAAAGCACCTGTAGTCCGTAGAAAAAAAGAAATAAACTTTGAACCTCACACAGACTTTACAAGGCTAGCAATTTCTTTTAGAAAGCCCTGATTGGTCCTTGTGTTAACCCTGTTGTCTTCTTCCTGTCTCAGGCGTTGGAGAGTGAATTTGTGTCTTGTCAGTTACACCAGTGGATCGATCTCATCTTCGGCTACAAGCAGAGAGGACCGGAGGCCATTAGGGCTCTCAATGTTTTCCATTACCTGTCTTACGAGGGATCAGTGAACTTGGACACCATCACCGACCCCCAGCTTAGAGAGGTAAGACCCCCTGCCAGAGAGGTCAGTGAGTATTGATTCGGCAGAAGATATCGATCTTTTCCTGCATGTGCGAATCACATTAAGCTACCCAATGTTGTTTTTTTATGATACTGATTTTTTTTCTGTGCATTTTTTCATTGATATCTTTGTGTTTCAATAAAATATGAAATGCTTTGTTATTTTAGCAAAAATAAATCTATATAATGAATAT
>NW_025047920.1:0-820 GCF_018831695.1 Puntigrus tetrazona | reverse complement strand
GTCTCCTGTCAAAATCTTTCTCTCCTCCGTCCAAAATGAGTGAATTTGTTTATTTGATTTCGAAGCACAGTGTGTTGACAGCAGTGTTCAGCTTGTCCGCGTCTTTAAATGTCTGTCAGATGTGAGGCAGCTCAGGGGTATGTCAGCTAAAGATGTAACAGCTTGTTTTGTCTCTTTTGTCATATTTTTAGTCTACGGAGGCTCAGATTCAGTCATTTGGACAGGCTCCATCACAGCTGCTAATAGAGCCTCACCCTCCACGCAGCTCCGCCATGCACCTGGTGAGACTTTATTGTATTTCTTTTATTATGCCTTTTCATTACTTTTTTATCAGTTATCTATATTAGATCTCTTTTAAATAATCAATGTTGTCTCTTGATATTTGATTTATTACATCTTTTATCACGATTTGCCTTTATTACTTTCATTTTATGTAGCTCAGAATCGCAGTTAGTTGTAATGGACCAAATTTTGTCATTTATCTGTACCATAAATGCCAAGTGGTGCCACAAAGCTATAAAATGACAGTTTGTATGTATAACTGGTTCGGACACTGATTTACACGTAGAAGACTGTCTAGGGTTGGATGTTACACACGTCACCCAAGCTGCCCCTCCTGACAGTCCAAACCAACCCAAAACTGATCCTAAACTATACCCAGAATCCCACCCTGTGGTTTTTCTCCTTGTTGCTCCATTGTAACTTACCTTTCTAATTCCTTGTCCCTTCCTTTTTCCCTTTTCTTCCCAAATTTTCCTCCTCTTCCTCCTCCTCTTTCTCTCTTCTGCTCATTAGTGTTTCCTTCCTCAGAGTCCTCTGA
>NW_025047919.1:0-683 GCF_018831695.1 Puntigrus tetrazona | reverse complement strand
AAACTAAAAATGTATTGGTAATATATAATATATATATATATATATAAACTAAGAATGTATTGGTAATATATATATATATATACACACACACACACACACTATTGTTTTTGCATTTAGATGTCCTCTACCCGGGACATACCATAACTTATGAATGAAATATCTTTTTTATTTTTATTTTTTTGTGCTCTGAACGATGCAGCGACACGGGGAAAAAAAACCCTGGACCTCAGGAGATTAAAAATAAAGCACTGGGCAGATTGAAACCGAAACACACATTTCAGTTCAGAAAAGACTCCTTCAAGCTTTCCGACCATTTAGTAAGAGTTATGCTTACAGGAGGATTATTAGATAAAGAAAGAGAGATAAAGCTAAGTTATTGAGCGCTATTAACCTCCCATGACCCGGGGTGCAGCGAGGGCGGGAGAGCTGCTGGCCCCGGGTTCACCTGCGGCCCCGGAAACACACGGGCAGAGAGATGGAGTCAGACAGCTGTCAGTGAGAACAGAGCGTGTCAGAGCGCAGGCGAGAGCCATAAAAGAGCACAAACGAGCCTCGTTACTGCCGGGACAGTGATTATCATAATGGCAACAATAAAGCCGACGGTCGTTACGCGGGTGATGATGATGGTGATGATGATGACGATGCCGGGGTGATTAATGCTGGGAGATAAATGAGAACGATGT
>NW_025047918.1:0-617 GCF_018831695.1 Puntigrus tetrazona | reverse complement strand
GTGTGTGTGTGTGTGTGTGTGTGTGTAATGAGTTATGTACTGCATGCGTCTGCATGCACATACGTGTGATCATAAATCACGCGCCGCACGGCTCCAGACCGCCGTTCACGTGCACAGAAGAAAAAAAAGGTGAACGTCGGGAAACTTGTAAGGCACGTGTTCTTATGTTTAACCCTAACATCAAATGGAAGAAAAATAAGAAATTCCATTCAAATCGTCAGTAAAGTGTTCAGGTCGTCTTTTATAATGAAATCAAAAGGGAAATAAGTTCATATTTAATAATGCATTTGTGTTTTTAGAACTTTTTTTTTTTTTGACTCAATGCAAGCGTAAATAATGTTGTTTAAATTACAGCTTTTGCGATATTGTTTTCTCCGTACCATTATGTTGCTGAAAACATACATAACGGTACTTTTTTATGGCATTACCATTAAAAATGAGACTCTTACAGCAGTAGGAATATAATGAGAATCATCAGTCATCCACTATAAACGATCATATGCATTACAGTAATGAGATTTTGGGGTGAGAATGTATTTATTTACATTTTTTTTTTATCCGTCGTTTTTTTGACAGTATTAAAATAAGGTTTAATTTTGTCCTGTGTTTGTGATTTA
>NW_025047917.1:0-963 GCF_018831695.1 Puntigrus tetrazona | reverse complement strand
TTTTGTTGTGTTTTTTTTTTTTTTTTAAGGAGACATATTATATTTACAAACTATAATAATGATATAGTAATATAAGTCTCTGGTGTCCCCAGAATGTGTCTGTGAAGCTTCACTTCAAAATACCCTACAGGTTATTTATTATATTTAGAAAATGGATATTTTGGGTGAAAGCAGCTACACTGTCTTTTCCGACGCTGTTCCTTTAAATGCAAACGGGTTTTTTCTCCCCGTCCCGTTACTGCTGAAATTAAACATCTGTTTTAGTTGTGATCATCGTGTTTAAGAAAGGGTTTTACATGTGTGACAACAGCCTCGTGTAGAAAGTGAATCAATAAATGCACTACTTTTCTCTTCTGAGGACTCTAGATAGTGTCCTGCAGAACAGTTAGCATGTTTTAGATCCGGTGCACCTTTAAAATAACGGTGGAAACCTACAGATTAAGGGGGTGGTAATATAATGAGATCCCTTTGCAACGTCACGAGATCAGAAGCGCTCGTTTTTCAGAAAAAGTTACTAGGTTACTCTTTTTCACTTCTCCTTGGTTAGTAGATGCACCTGATTTTAGCACTTAAAACGTGGAAAAGACTTATTTAGTTAAGTGCGTAAAGTTAAACTGAGCAAAAAACGACAAATATAAGTCATGTTGATTTTAAGCAACAAGAACTCGTTTCTATGCTTGTAGTTGACCGTAATAATGCAGCGAGTCACATTTTCGACCGGCAGCGGACAAGTTTTTCGGTGAATAACGACTTAAATTTGTGCCCGTTTCTCTCATGAAGCATCATTAGCAATATTTCCAGCAATAAATCATCCAGGATACTTTCATGTTTTCGTGAGATTTGTCAAATTACTGGCAGAACCGACTGCATGTATTTGCGTGCACAGCGTGTGTGTGTGTGTGTGTGTGTGTGTCTCCGTTACGAGCTGATGCAATAATGTTGGTGCTGTGTGTTGATGTTTTG
>NW_025047916.1:0-1121 GCF_018831695.1 Puntigrus tetrazona | reverse complement strand
TGTGTGTGTGTGTGTGTGTGTTTGAATGAATCTGAACATTTTTTACCTCAATGATGACATTCTGATGACATGCTGCTGTAAGCGAGCGCATGAAAATGAGTGTGTGTGTGTGTGTGTGTGTGTGTGTGTGTGTGTCGTTCTGCTCGACTGAGCTAGCGGAGAGAGAAAACATCTGTCACACGCATCTGAAGTTTCATTTGTGGCGGATCATCAACATAATGATGGAAACAACAAGCCAATGGCCTCCGAGTGCGTGCGCGCGTGCGTGTGTGTGTGTGTGTGTGTGTGTGTGCGTGTGTTTGCTGGATATTCGTCAGTATATCTGGTGTGTTTGGGCTCCTCAGACAGTAACAGGTGGAGATTAATAATCGTATTGTAGATGCATGACCTCAGGTAGGCCACCATAACTCAACGTCTGTTTAGCCGCGTGCCGCTGGAGTGAAAAATGATAGCCGCGGATAAGTAGGCTAACTTACTATCCTTCATCTTTTTTTTTCCTCCCCCCCTTTTCTTATTCTCTTTTCTTTTGGTGGTGAGTTTAACCCTCTTTTGTCTCTGTTTTGCTCGGACAGACGGAAGACGTGACGCAAACAGAAGTCTCCCAGCAGGTGCCGCATTCGGAGTCCACGGAAAAACAGCAGCCCAAGCGGTTACACGTCTCCAACATCCCCTTCCGCTTCCGTGACCCGGATTTACGGCAAATGTTCGGGGTGAGTTTGAGAACTTCGAGCGCCGTAACACGTTTCTGTTTCGCTTTCATCCAGGAGCCTCTTTCGTGGTTTCATCACCTGAGGATCCATGCTTCTTAAAGGGAAAAGTTTTGCTGAAAATGTGTTCGCCCTCAGGCCATGCAAGATGTAGATGTAGATGTGTTCGTTAGTTAGATTTGGAGAAATATGGTATTACGCAACGGATGCTTTGAAAGTGAATGGGTGCCGCCTGAGTGAGAGTCCAAACAGCTGATAAGAACATCACAGTAATCCACACCCATATGTTTTAACCTCCGTCCTCTGTCCATAACATTGCTTTAACTAGACATAAAGGTCCATTTTCGGACACTGAGATGTACATATCATCTGGAATACAGCTGTTTGGAAAATCTGAAAGTCGCCATTAAAGGT
>NW_025047915.1:0-1260 GCF_018831695.1 Puntigrus tetrazona | reverse complement strand
CAACTGGCAACCCGCGGTTCTGAAACCCGATTGGGTGAACTGGCCGGGGGGCGGGTCTCACGAACATTCCGGGCCGGAACGCGCGTTTTCAAAGGAGAATAATTGACTGTAGCATTGTTTTTCAGAGAAACATGTTAACTCAGCATGTTTCGTAAATATCTGCAAACATATTACAGTTTTTAAGCTTTAGCAGACGGCGCCTTTAAAATATAAAAAAACAAATCAAAAATGAAGGTTTGATATAGTTATGGTAGGAAGTTTACGAAAATATTTTCATGGAACATCATCTTCACCCAAATATTACATTTACAGGATATTTTACTCACCCCCAAGCCATCCGAGGTGTGCATGACTTTCTCTTTGCAACAAAAATATTTCTAGTTTTCGAATTGTAACCCAAATAACCGACTTCTGACTCGACGAACGATGCAACTTACGTCATACGTCGTACTCCGACTGAAAAAGAAAATCACATACACCTAGGATGGCTTGGGGATGAGTAGTTTATGGCGTAATTTTCATTTTTGGGTGAAGTACTCCTGAATATTTGACATGGGATATATTTTGACCCATGCAATGTATTGTTGGCCATTGCTTCAAATATACCTGTTCTACTTATGACTGGTTTTGTGCTCCAGACTCATACATGTGGCTGTATTTTGATTTGAGAGGTTAGTGGATGGACTTTATCACCGGAAGAAGCATTATTATGAATTAAAATACATATAAGTGTGTACGCACATAAGTTAAAAAGGCAAAACATCAAAATGCTTCTTGCCTTGCCACATTCATTACGGCTTGCATGAATCGCGTAAATGATTTTTTTTCATCTAGAATGGTGAAATTAGGCAAAAGAGGTCGAGTAGTTTATTACTATGAAGTATTTACAATAGCTACTTCACTGGAAAAATATACTTAATATTATGCTTGCTTTCCACTGCAAGTATGAAGGATTTCTTCAATTAACTTGAAAAGCAAAAGCGTCAAGTATAATGAAATGCTCTTATTACTTAAGATATCGAAATTTAGTTTTTCTAAGCTCACTTAAATGTATCTTAAGTAGTTTGTGTATATGTTTATTTAAGATTTAGACCTGTTTATTATTAAGAACATCTTTATATCTGAATTACATTTTTTATATCTGAATATATGGATTACATTAACCCTTCTCCGCAGATTTAGGGTAAATAAGACGACTATACGGGCTCACTATACGCACACACACACACACACACACACACACACACACACACCTCTTCC
>NW_025047914.1:0-2018 GCF_018831695.1 Puntigrus tetrazona | reverse complement strand
ATATAATTTTATTTAGGTTTGACATGTAAGACATTTTATGCCTGAGATGCTGCAGTCGACTGTATTCATGAGTGCAGAAAAACTAAGAAAAAGCAGTACTTAGTAAAAAGCGGAGCGATGTTTGATGTTTGCTTCACGACGACTGAGGTTGATTTATCTGAGATGTTTGGAAAGCGTGTCTGTTCTTCATGTCCTGGATGCTGATGTAGTGTGTGTCTCTCAGCTGCCGGACGGATCTCCTCAGGCCGAGGGTCAGTGTGTGTCCGGCGGCGGCTCCGGCAGCGACGACTCCTCCGAGGCCAAAGGAACCCCGAAACGACTCCATGTTTCCAACATCCCCTTCCGCTTCAGAGACCCAGACCTGCGGCAGATGTTCGGGGTACTGCTGGCTTTATAGGCTTCAGGGTTTAGTCTTCAGATGATCTTAGAAACCACAAACAGTGAGGGGTTTAAGGGAGAGTTCTGCCCCCTGGTGACCCAGACTGTAACGGCACCTTAAACATCTCTAAAGATCAGGATTACACAAACAGACCTGGGATTGTTTATGTTGAGCATTCTCTCTCTCTCTCTCTGTGTGTGTGTGTGTGTGTGTGTGTGTGTGTGTGTGCGCGCTTGTTTTTTTTTTTAGCAATTTGGAAAGATTCTGGATGTGGAGATCATTTTTAATGAGAGAGGCTCAAAGGTAAGAAACCATTTTAAATTCATGTTAAATGTTATTGTTGGACTACAGTAATAGTCAGACTTAAGCGTGCGTGTGTGTGTGCGAGCGCGTGTGTGTGTGCGAGCGCGTGTGTGTGTGCGAGCGCGTGTGTGTGTGCGAGCGCGCGTGTGTGTGTGTCCGGCTCACACAGCGACGTCAGGGCCTCATCTGAACATCACATTACTTGTGTGTTTCTAATCCTCGTAATGAAACCGTGTGGAAATACATCTAAACACTTCTTCAGATGCAGGTTCTGTTTCTCTTCACTGCAAAGATTCATCTGATCAGAGCTGGTTCTGTTTGCTTGGTGAAAGACGTGTCTTTATTATTATTCTGATCGACTGATTGATTGTAAGAATCTTATAAAGGTAGAAATGCCCCTAAAATGTACAAATCAGTTCAAACTTAAGTGATGAGATTAATTTCTATCGCTGCTCAGAACATGAAGAACGTCTTAAGATACCAGCTCACTCTACTCTCTTAAAGAAATAACAGAAAGTGTTTTATTTGTGTGTGTTTTTCTGTGAGGTCAGACTCTTGATGTGTGTTTCTCTTTCGTGTCCAGGGTTTTGGTTTTGTGACGTTTGAGTCCAGTGCAGATGCAGAGAAAGCTCGAGAGCGTCTTCACGGGACCATCGTGGAGGGACGGAAGATCGAGGTGAGTCTCTCTCTCTTTCTCTCTCTCTCTCTCTCTCTCCTTCTGATGTTCCCATCTCACACCTTTACTGACCAGACATGTCCTGGAACTGCTTAAGATGCTCAGCTGTGTGTGTGTTGAATTATGGGAAGTGTGTGTGTGTGTGTGAGAGCTTAGCAATGCATGGTTGCATCTCTACTGCAGTCCACCTTTAGATTCTGTGAGTTTTTCTCTGTTTCTCGGCTGTTTTATGGATTGGTTGTTGTCTGGCTGAGTGTTGGTTATTAACAGCATGTGGTTATTTTCCCTTTTATTTATTTATTTTAAGTTGATCGATCTGTTTTGTACTGAGCATGCTCACAGTTAGCCAATCACGTGCGTGCGTTTGATGCTGTCTCTGTTCCTCCTGGTTTGAATGGCTTTTTTGTTCGTGAAACATTTGCTTGGTTTCTTGCGAGACACGAGGACTGACGATTCGGAATGCTTTCACAACTGTGGTGTTGTACCTTTATGACGGCGTTCGTGTGCATTCTGTGAGAGAACGGCTCACTTTCAGATGCTTGTGTACTCGTTGTTTTTAGTGCATTTCTAGATTGTTCTGTGAATCTGGGAGATGAGAAGAAGCTTGTTGCTTGCCGTGTGTGTGTGTGTGTGTGTGTGTGTGCGCGCGTGCGCGTGCGT
>NW_025047913.1:0-1103 GCF_018831695.1 Puntigrus tetrazona | reverse complement strand
GTGTGTGTGTGTGTGTGTGTGTGTGTGTGTGTGTGTGTGCATGGAGCCACGTGTGTTTCCCTCGTGAGGCCCAGCGTGTTGCAGTGCTGGTTTCTGGGTGTTTTTTTAGATCTTGACCTCCTGCATGACCTCTGAGACTCTGCCTGTGTTTGTCTCTCATAGACGGGGAAATAGCTCCTTTTTTTTTCTCTTTTTTTGTCACTTTAGGCTATAAGAAGTCCTTTTTATTTCTAAATGAGTTCTGTTTTAGGGCTGAGTGTGTATCAGGGGTGTCAAACTCATGTTTGTTACTGACCGCTTGTCCTTCTGTTATAAAAGAACACCGTATTAACGTCCATCTTTCTCATGGTAAGTATCTGTTTATTATGGGCATAATATCCAGTGAGCTGGCCGTTATTATAAGTCCCTCAGTAAACCAAGAAAAGCCTCCTTTTTCACTGAAGCAGACGGCTTTTTTTTAGTTAATTGTATGTCACTTATTTGTTCTTGAAAAAAACATAAGTTTCCTTTCGATAACATGCATGTACAATTGCTAATTAAAAAAATGTAGTGCTGTCAAATGATTATTTGTGATGAATCACGTCCTAAAAATGCTTGTGTGTGTGTGTAAGCTGTGTTTATATATTAAATATATTTATAGTATAATCCATATGTGAACATTCAGAAAATACTGTGTGTATCAAAATACATAATAATTGCACAAAACACACACATGTTGTGTAAACAAACTTTTATTTTGTATGTGAATAATCGTTTGACAGCACCGGAGCGTAGAGTAATAAAAACGCTGCACCCATGTGTGACGGGTTAGTAGTCAGGACTAGTTAGTAGTAGTTTGGCACCCCTGGTGTAGCTGCATGAGGCCTGGCTCTGGTGCATGGAGCGCAGCGGTGGAGTCTGATCTCTTCAGAACATCAGATTCACGAGAAAGAGACGGCTTTAATCTGAGCAGCACTTTATTAAACATTCATCTGTTTGATTTTTGAATGCCTTTGTTTTTACTGATTGATTCCTTTTGATTTGAATAATTTGAACAGAAGTTAAATTATCTGCCATGAAATTATTATTATTATTATTATTATTATTATTATTATTATTATTAT
>NW_025047912.1:0-323 GCF_018831695.1 Puntigrus tetrazona | reverse complement strand
TCTCTCTCTCTCTCTCTCTCTCTCTCTCTCTCTCTCTCTCTCTCTCTCTGGCCAGTCTGTCCGTCCAGCTCTGCACTCTCGCTGTGTTTCCTGTCCGTTGCATCACTTCCTGTCCCTGTGTCTATTTTGACTTCTCTGATGTCACTGTCTAGGCCCCTCCCCTGAGTGATGTCATGAGCTCGGCATGTTAGCGTCACTAACTGCTCTGTAGACGTACTTCATGTCCACTCGCTTCTATTTTGGCCCGTAGCTCCAGCTTTGACTCGGTCGCAGTGCTGCATTTCCACTCCCCATCAGTTCTCCGAGTGTGTGTGTGTGTGCGC
>NW_025047911.1:0-2493 GCF_018831695.1 Puntigrus tetrazona | reverse complement strand
GTGTTTGTCGAGTTCCTCTAATCATTCGTCCCTTTCTCCTCCTCCTCTATGACACAGATGAATGCGCTCTACAGACAGATTTGATCACCTGAAGACTGTCTTGTTGTTGTGTGAATGTCCCCTCTCTGACTTTGCTTTGTTGTTCTTTTATTTTCTTCCCTCTCTTCTTCTCTGGTTGCTCACTCATTCTTGGCATTGTTTTGTTTAGTTTCTCTTGGGTTTGTTTTTCTCTTCTTGTTCATTTTCTCCTTCTTTTCCTTTCTGTTCCCTTGACGATTTCTGTGTGTTGTTGTTGTTGTTGTCAGTCTCCACGGTAACTGCTCGCGTGTCGTCACGCCGTTTCCTGGCTCATGGTAAGTTTGTGTCTGTACGGCTTCATCCCTGATCAATCCCACCAACTCAAACCCCTGAGATCTAAACTCAGCCCTCCCCAGCTTTACAAACTGTGGTCTTTCGCTCTTCTGCACTGATTAGCTTGTTATTTTCGGAGGAACAGAGATGCGTTAGAGCCCTCGCGGAGACGACGGCAGCCCTCGTCCTCGTTGCGAAGTTTGGCCGAACGCATCCTCCGTCTGTTCGCGGCTAGCGCAGTCGCATCTCCTCCCTGAGGTCTGTTCTGATACACTGTTCATCAGAGGCATGGGGGAAAGAGCTTTATCAAATCATCATCATGTCTATTATAGTCGCTAAGGACCACAGATAATGATAGAAATGATATTCCCTCCCCAGCGCTCCTCCTTTCTCCATCGCTCTCATGACCATTAACACTTTCCCACGCGCTGTCATGGCTGACCAGACTCTCACACTAATCCCTTCATCTCTGTCTCCTCATCATCATCATCATCTTCATGCGTTTCTCTCTCCTGTGGTTCTGACGAGCTCTCGTTAGGGCTGGGCGTTATGACCAGAGTCTTGCGTCACGCTAGAACCGTGTTATTTTTATTATTAGTGCATTTGGAACCGAAGCAGAGCTGGGCCACAAGTTACAAAATACTGTTAAACATGAGCACTTAATGTTTACTGTAGCATCTGACAAGTAACACAAAACTTTTAGTCGTCTATACGAGGATTTCGACCGTTACATTTTAAGAAAACGTTTGTGGCTCTTGAACACGAACCCAGTCTAAACTGTTCCCCGTGTGCATCCACGTTCATCTCCATCCAAACTGATTTATGTACATTTGTATCGATCGTTTTGCAAGGAATGTTCTTGCATTTGCATCCGATTAGAGTTTTTTACATTGTGTGGATGTAAACAAGCAGCTGAGATTCACTATGTAGTGTACATCGCATTGCTCAGTTTCTGAATGTCCTTTACATATTAAATAGCATATTCATGTCATTTCAGTGGAAACATATATATTTACCAATTAGCAAAATAAACGGAAATGGCCAGCATACTTCAACACAACCTCTCACACACTCTCTGGAGCACAGAAGAAGTCATCAGCAGCACAGCGGTGTTCGTAGAAATAGACAACAATGCATTATGGGTCAGAATTATACAATCTTCAGGATATTAAGTAAACATCATGTTCCATGAAGATATTTTGCAAATATATCAAAGCGTCATTTTTGATTAGTAATATTCAGTGCTTAGAACTTCCTTTGCACCAGTATTTTTTTATTTTAATTTTTTTTTCCAGATTCCAGATTTTTAAATAGTTGTGTGTATCCTAACAAACCTTTCCAGATTATGCCAAAAATGTACCCTTATGACTGGTTTAGTGCTCCAGGGTGTAAAATGAAGCTTGCTGTTGAATTATGGAACATAATGTCATTTTGTGACTGTTTTTTACACTTTTATGCACTTTACAGAAAGCCTGCGGCCTACTAGCTATATTCTACCTTCAGAACTAAATCAAGCACATGGTTACTAACTTTCTAGCAGATACTTGACCTCTACTGTGGACTTTACTTTCCAGCTGTAGTAAGAACTTGAACTTCTTCAGGATCCACCGGAGCTCCAGCAGTGATCTCAGACTGCATCCGTGTGGAAGATGTTCCCAGAAGAGTGAAGCTGTTCTAGCAGACACTGACTCGGTCCAGCTCGTCTCAGAGGGCTTCGGGACCAGGTCTAGGCAGGCCTCTAGATTAGACTGCATTAAATCATCATAGAAATGAATCACCGGGAGGTCATATGCTGCTAATTGGGTCCTTTTTGCTTGTCAAAAAGAGTAATGTTTAGTGTTGGGTTTGTTGAGATCCCTCCACGATTGGTACGCTTCACACGGTCATGGCGCCCGGTCCTAACACGCATCTTTCATTTCATTTGTGATTGATCATTTTCATTTGTTTTGATCACTCCATCATCATCATCATCATCATCATGCTTCCACCAGTTCAGGCCCAGATATCTGCTGATTATTACACAGCCTATGAGCCAAAAACGTCCCCTAAATACACACACACACACACACACACACATCGAAATTGTTCCTCAGACGATATTTCTGCCCTTATATTCATGTGAGGATGAGCGACTCAAGCTTG
>NW_025047910.1:0-2157 GCF_018831695.1 Puntigrus tetrazona | reverse complement strand
GTGTGTGTGTGTGTGTGTGTGTGTGACGGTGTTTGCATTGGTCTTCAGCGTGTGAGAGAACCGTGTTGATGCCTGCCGGTGTTTCCGTCTTCATGATTTCATTTATTGTGACATGTAGCATATGCATCTCTCTCTCTCTTTCTCTCTCTCACCCATAAACTCCGTCACTCCTCACAAGGTCTGACAACAACCAATCACAGGCTTCCTTTCATTTGACGCACTTTGGTGTTCTTGTTCATGACAAACTGGATGGCTTTTTGAGTTTGACGTTTCTGATTGGGTGGATTGTTCTCTCTCTCTCTCTTTCTCTCTCTGTCTGTCTGTCTCCCGTTTTTGTGGTTTCATTGAATGTCGACTGGCTCTTTTTTTCTTTCCTGCATCCCTCTGTTTCTGAACATCCCCCCCTTCTTTCTCGGTATGATGTTTTTTTTCACGAGGGGGCGGGATTAGGCTGCAGAGTATTTGGATTGGTCCATAGGCTGCATCTGATGCTTGCTGATTGGCTGATATGCTCATTTCTGGTTAATGAACTGTAATTGGCTGAATGTGATTTTGCTAAGAGCTGTGCACAGTGTATTGATTTCGTCATGTGTGATCTCTTTGTTTCTCTCTATTTATCTCTCTCCTCCATTTTAGCAATGGAATGCCCTGTTTTTCGTTTGCTTTTACGCATTGATTTCTGGGTTTTTGTGTTGAATGTTTGAAAATCAGTGGGAGTTTTTTATGATGCATGAAGCAATATAAGGGAATATCAATGAGTCCACAATTTCTGCTGTAGCTGTAAATATACTTCAAAGAATTGCTAACCGAATGTCCGTAGATGATGATCAGTCTTAATTTTGACATTTGGGTGACTTGTGAACTTCACTACATGCTAATGATGTAATTCTCAGTGATGTTCGCCGCAGGATCGGCTCTAGACTGAATGCTCCAGTGCGGCGTGTTCTCGGTCTCTGATCAGGTGCTCGTTCTCTCTCTGATGAACAGGTCAACAACGCCACGGCTCGAGTGATGACCAATAAGAAGCTGGTCAGCCCGTACGCTAACGGAGAAGGCCTGAGCACGCTGCCCTACGGTAAAGCCGGCGGGTCTCTGTGTTCTTGGGGTGCTGGCGATCAGTTCAGGCTCATCTGAAGCTCTTTGTCTGTTTTTCTTCAGCTGGGTGGAAGTTGAGTCCCATGATGGGTGCGATGTACGGACCGGAGCTCTACGCAGGTGAGGCCAGGCGGGTTTTCAGCTTCCCTGTTTCCTGTGTCTGAGATCACGTAAGGGTAGACGTAAACGCCGCCGGAAATGGTTTCAAGCCAAGAAATAAATGTTTCAATCAAGAAAGAAATGGCAGTTATATTCAGATAACATTATTTTGTACCCCTTTGGCAGATTATTTTGCGTTTCAAGCAAAAACCGAAAACAAGACTAAAATGTGCTTCTTGGTTTGTGAGCAAGCTTAAACAGAGCAGCGAGACGTTCTCTTGAACCTGCAGATGTCCTCAGTGAGCTGCGTTTAGTTAGTGATGATGTCCAGAAGACTTTATGTGCTTGGTATTCATCAATATATCCTTAAGTTTACTTTTTGATTAGTAATATTCATGGCTGAGACCTTCATTTGGACAAATTTAAAGTTGATTTTCTCAACATTAAGATTATTTATGTATGTGTATATAACCTTAATTTTTTTCTCAGATACTAGTCGACCAAATATTGTCCGAATCAATCATTTTTATTTATATAGCGCTTTTAACAACACAGGTTTTCATCAAAGCACTGAACAGAATAAAGTAGAAGAATGACTCTGTAATCAATTCAATGATAATCACTAGAAGTTAAGTGTCCCCAACCAAGCAAGCCAGAGGAAACAAAACCCCATCCATACAGAATGGAGAAAAAAAAAACCTTGGGAGAAACCAGACTCAGTTGGGGTCAGTTCTCCTCTGACCGGACGCCCAGCTCTTAACTTCCAAAACAAACCCTGCACCTTAGCTTTCAGAGGACGTATGATTTAAAATGCTCTCCAGGTTGATGTTAATGTCCTTGTGGCTGTAGTTCCAGGGTTCCCGTATCCCTCCGCCGCCGCCGCAGCCGCAGCATCCACCGCCGCCAGCTTCAGAGGGGCCCATCACCTGCGGGGCCGGGGCCGACCCGTGTACGGAGCTGTGC
>NW_025047909.1:0-1772 GCF_018831695.1 Puntigrus tetrazona | reverse complement strand
ACACACACACACACACACACTCTGGAGTGTGCTGCATGCTGCATGACCGTGTGCTGCTTCTGCTGTTCTGCTCACAAAATGAGACCAGCTGATGTAAACATGCAATCAAATGACAAAAAATGCCATTTTCTCCACCACTAGACCCGTTTATTGTGTAAATCTGGCTGAAACGCATCTCGGCGGGAGTAAAGTGGCATTTTTTTCCTGTTTTATGACCAAGTGCACTGCATGTGTGTGAATTAATGTTTTCACTTTCTCTTTTTCGTGGTCTTCATCTGTCCTGCCATCTTTTGTTTTTTTCCCTTCGATCGCCACACGGTGGCGCCCTGTCCACTTTATTTTTTCCAATCTTATGTTTCTCGCTCCTCCATCTTTCTTTTCTTTTTGCTGTCATTTTGTTTTTCTGTCTCTCAGTGTGGTGTACCAGGATGGGTTTTATGGAGCTACAGAACTGTATGTAAGTATGACACTTCCTGTCTCTTGGTTTGACTTCCTCTCTCTTTCCTTCTCTCTTTCCGAGTGCTTTACCGTGTGAAAACTAGCCACGCAGAGCCGTTTCGTTCTGAATAAGACATGCTTTAAACTCGTGAATCCTGTTCGTTATGTTAGTGTGATCGATTGAATCAGACGGATGTGTTTCTCATCAGCAGATTCGGACGGCTCTGTGTGTGCGAGTGTGTGTGTGTGTGTGTGTGTGTGTGTGTGTGTGTCCAGGTTGACGATAGCTTTTTCTGTTTTCTCTGTAGAATAGTGTTTCAGGACACTCTGGTTAGTAGCAGAATGCCTCAGGTAGGCTCACAGACGGATAGTGTGCATCTCTTCTTCTGATTAATACATCTGTTTGATATTGATCGTGTGAGATTGCTGTCTCTGTTTCCCTACTAACTCACAGTAATCTGACAGGAGTGAGGGCTGGAAGGGGGAGAAAGAAAGAAATTCTGCTTGAATTCTGCACATTTCCTTTCTAAACGATTCAGAGCGCATGATAAATTTGGCAGCGGCATTAAAAGTCACAGAAGCGGCGACTCTTAGGGAAAACACCCAAAAACAGCGGTCTCGGGGCTGGGTGGGACGAGCACAGATAACACACACCTGAGACGTCCAGCGACTCTTTCCTCGCCTGGATTCGTTTGTTTTTGTATCTGTTTCCTGGTCAATCCAGAATAGCGTTGTATGGATATACTTCAGAAAAATGTCACGCTTGTATATTAAATGTGTTTTAAGTGTAATATAAACGTAGACGTGTAAATATAGATGTTTGCTGTGTGTGTAGTTATATATACATAATAAATATATGCAGTACCCATACATATATATATATAAAATGTGAACTAGAACTAGTAATGGATCGTTAGACAGCACTAGTTAAGAGAGAGCTCTGAATCTCGTGCCGCCCAGCCCTCAGCGGTACATTATTTACACTGAGAATGTAAATAATTGTCTGGCGCTGTTTTTCAAGTGAATGACTTCCTGCAGGTCTTTTGTTGTGCTTCGCTGATATTTGAGACGATAGTTTTAAGGACTCTGGATGTTTTGGGTTTGTCAGACTGGATCTGATTCTGTCCCCTTCCCAGAGTCCCTGTCTCTCTCTCTATGGCATGTTAACTCGATCTGTGTTGGCATGCAATCACACTTAATTCGCTCGTAGATATCTCTCTCTCTCTCTGTCTCTCTTTCTCTCTCTGTCTCTCTTTCTCTCTCTCTGTCTCTATCTCTCTCTGTCTCTATCTCTCTCTCTCTCTCTCTCTCTCTCTCTCTCTCTGTCTCTCTCT
>NW_025047908.1:0-5701 GCF_018831695.1 Puntigrus tetrazona | reverse complement strand
GAAAAAAGAAACTGAGATACATATATTACTTTTATATGTTTATAATGATGTTAACATAAATTTATACTTTTAAATACATACATATGCTGTATTTGAAAAAGAAATCTGTCAATATGCTGTAAGAAAAATTGCATTCGTCAAGTCACTTAGCTCATTATTTGACAGATTATGATTAAAAAAAAAAGATCTTTCTCCAAAATCAAAGAATAAGGTTTATGAGTAAACAGACCATGTATTTTAGGGCCTGCAGGACATTGTGCATTGTGAAATGCATTTGAGATCTGAAGTAATTCTGAAAAGTGGTTTCCTCTGAAAGTCCAGCATGAGTTTACAATTCTGCTTTCTTATTAAACTTGGTTAAATTAGACCATTTAGACTTTGCTTCCCTATCTTTGATACACTCTCGCCCTTTAAACTTGAATTCAACCTGAATTTCCGTAACCACTTAGCTTACTCACTTTAGGCCACAGGGTTGAGTGTGTGTGTGTGTGTGTGTGTGTGTGTGTGTGTGTGTGTGTGTGTGTGTGTGTGTGTGCGTGCGTGTGTGTGTGTAAGACGAAGGTGGTGCAGGGTTGTCAGTAATTTATCCAGGACCTGTGGGGACCCTGTCAGGTTGGATCAGGCCAGGCACTGGTTTAATCTAGGCAAGATTGAGCGTGTCAGTGCTGATAAGGCACGGCCCTGCCTGCCAGCCTGAAGAGCCCAGATAATGTAAGATTTATCAGAGCCAAGCACAGATCCACATCAGAGCAGGTGACAAGACTGGCATTCCACCGCACTTATTTCAGCCCCCTTCCCGCGTCCCCTCTTTCCCTCCAACTCTCCTTTTCTCTCTCTAGCTCTTTCTGCATCGCTTGTCGTTCAGCTCCTTGCTTTCACATAAGCCAGCGCTGCGTTTCGCACTCTAATTTGATATGTCATGGCGAAGGGGTTTAAAAGTAAGTGTTTAAATGACACAGACTCCTGAACCCACCTCTTAACAGAGTATTAATTCTCTTATCATTTACTCACGCGCCTTCCTTTCTTTTGCGGAACACAAAAGAAGATTTTTGAAAAAGTTTTTTTTGTCCATACAGTCAGTCAGATTCCATTGATTTACATTGTGCAAACAAAAACACTGGGACATTTTTCAAAGCATCTTCTCTTGTGTTCTCCAGATGAATGAAGGCCGTATGGCATTGGAGCGACAGAATGATGAAAGAATGTTTAATTTGCATAGCTTTCCTTTTTTAAAAAAAAAAAGACTGCTTAAAGGGACAGTTAACACATAAAATGAATGGTTTTGTGTTTTATCTCATGTTGTTCCAAACCTGTATACATCTTTCTTCTGTGGAACATAAAGGAAGATATTTAGAAAATGTCTTTTTTGTATATGCAAAACATTTTTCACACACAGAAAAAAAAGTGTAGAAGCAGTTTTCATTGAATTTTTAGCAAGTACCCGCCGAATTAGAATCTTCTTTGTGTTCTTCAAAAGAAAGAAAGTCACAGAAGATGAGTAAATGATGACAGTATTTAAATGTTTAGGTTTAAAGTAGAAAAATATAGCTGGAACTAGCTATCAAGATTTACTTTGGAGTGGGTCATAACCGCCACCCGGTTAAGCTGCAGGTTAAGTAGCCCGGCCTGGCTGGAGAGTTACGGGGATTCCCAGCCACCCTCGTCTGTACTGTCTGTCACAAGCAGTTAAAATCCCCTCCGCTCGGCTCTCTCACTCCTCTGAGCTGGCCTGACCTTTGATGTTGTAATAATCCCGGACGACAAAAACCTGGTCAGATCCGATAGTATTTCCATATGTAATAGCATGTCTGGGCCCAGGATTTCCCCCCTCTCTCCTCTTTTCTCCTCTCTCAGTCTGTGCCCTCGGCACCCGGCTCGGCCTGCCTTATCTGCTCCCTGCAGGCCCTCATTTGCAAGCGTGTGTTTGTAGGGAAAGTCAACAAATGAAGAAGGGAAGTGCTGGGTGTTAATAAATAAATAAAGGAAGAAGTAAGGCCCATCTTGGAGGAATTAGTTCCAAATCGGTACCAATGAAAAGAGTCAGAGAACGCCACCAGCCCTGTGCCTCTTTACAGTGCAGCCTGGGTAAACAAGAGAGGGCAAAGGAGCATGAAAAGGATAAAGAGAGCTGTGAACATAAACTCTCTGCCTCCTTCACTCGCTTTTTTTAAAGCACATGCACAACAACACAAAATCCAAAGCATCCATACTTCTCTTTCCTTGCTGGGTCCTTCCTGTTCTGCAGTACTTTTAGAACTTTTTAACTTTGAAAGTTTGAATTTGCTAATGTCGTCATTTAAGGAAGTAGAATATGTGTTTATATTTATTTATTTAAACTTGATTATTTACTTGCTTACACAAGCATGAAAACTAAATGAATTCATATGTTTTTGTATTTTTTCTATGTTTGAAGCATAAGCCATCACAGAACAGACCAAATCCTTTGCTAAAAATTATAGATTTTTTTGTCACCTTTGATAGTTTAAAGGGATTATAACATGAAAAATAAATTGTATAAAAAATATACTATAGACTAAATATTTTTTTCCTTAAAAATATATATATTTTTTTTTACGGAAAAATACACTCAATCAAAGGTAATGAAATTATTTTAGATTCACCCGAATATTCACTTAGTAGTATTTTGTGATGAAAGAATGCTAAAATAATTTCCATCTTTTAAAATTACGATTTTGATGTTTTATTCAGTATGATAGAGACAAAAGTGTACTGCTTGGTAGCACTGATCCTGCAATGCTGCTATTGGTTCTTCATTTTTGTTTTCCATTTTCTTCTCTTTTCTGCTCTACTGTGTTTTTCGGCGTCTTCTTCCTCTCTGACCAATATAACTTTTACCACATTCTCATAAGATAAAATACTTTTACTCCAAAACAATAACAGAGGACCTATCACTTTTAACACACTCTTACCTTTATACCATGTATTTATGGCAAGCCAGTGATTGCATTTTTATCAGACAAAAATAAAGAGAGGGCAAGAGAGAGGGAGGAAGGGTATAGTGATAATGGGTCTAGTTCAATTGAACAGCGTTCGCTGAAGCATACCATCTTCTCGAAGCTTCAATGCCCTCTCCGTTGCTTCCTTTCCCTGCAGCTATGGCAGAGTCTATGCAACAGCAGACCCTTATCACCACACGATTGGACCTGCAGCCACGTACAGCGTGGGCACTATGGTGAGTCTAGAAACCTGATGCATGAAACATTCATCAATGCTCTAACATTACACAGACCCAAGCACCCCAACAACATACAAGGCAGAGTCCAGTATAACCATAATAATGCTGAAAGAAATCTAATTGAATTGCAAAAAATGCTTTTCTATCTTTTCTAATAATCTAGGTAAGCAAAATAATTTCATTTCAAACAGAAACCAAGTAAAAACTCACTTAAACTTAAACTCACTTTTTTCTTGAATACAAAACAAATTTCTAGAAAATCCCTCTTTTTTTTTTTTTTGATTTTTTTTTTACGTTTTGGCTTTGAACAAGACAACAATCTAGGCTAGAAAAGCATTTTTTTTTTATTTCAGCTTAATTGTAAATATCATAGAATACTGATTTAAGCATGTGCTGTGAGCTGGAGATATGTAGTTGGGGTGGCTGAAGTCTTTAATATTGTACATGATCATATTAATATTCAGGGTCCAAAATAACCAGCCATGAATGAGCTTTATTAATACATATATTATATTGCAAATAAATAAATAATACAATAATAAATAAATAAGAAAAATAATTACAGCTACAACATTTTTAAATTTTATTTATTGGTACAAGACACTACTGTGTTTTATCTTAATGGCTTTCTTCAGTTACATCAGGAATCATTCTTACAGATTGCGACTGGCCAACTGGCGAAGTGTTTTATTTACTCGCCAAAGCTGATTTATTCTTGTATTTGGTAATTGGAAAGTGTTCATTTTGGACCCTGTTTACATTTGCATTATTAACGTCAGGACTATAGATATACGTTTATATATATATATATGTATTCAGAGACTCATCAGCTGATATATGTGTATGTGACAGTTTGTCAAGATGGATCCTGGGCACTCTGTATCTCAGTAAATGCATTGGAGTAATCCAGCGTACTGACACTTGATTAGACCTTCCAAATGAGACACTTTCCTTTGAATATCAGCAAATGTGGGGATCATCGTCCCGTTAATGTTTGTTTTTAGCTAGCTTTTGCAGCTAACATCAAAGATGAAAAATTCTCAAACTCCTATCTGAACACAAAAAGAGAAAACTCTTTATGATTTGTTTTTTTGCCGCTGTTGGTCGGGACTTTTCTCAAGATTAACGACCATCAAGCGCGTGCAGCAGCGTGCCGAGGGAGATTAAAGAAAAGGAGAGATATAGAGGAAGAACGACGGGGAAAAAAGAAAAAGAAAAAAAAAAAAAAGATTCCATCGCACCCACCTCCCCCTGCCCATGAGGCTTATTGGACAAACACTCTGCCTAAGACAAATGACTGGAATTTACCAAGTCGACATCCGTGTGATTCTCAAAACCGTACTATTCCCCGGTGCAGCTGCTAGCTAAAAGCTTTCATTAATTAAGACCATTTTTTTCCTCTTCATTTACTTAATTAAAACTGTGGCCTGTGTTGCTTTTTTTGCCTCCTTTTCTTTTTTTTCTCAAATTTTCCTCCCTTTCTCAAGAAGACCACAATTTGCCACGTTAAGGCATAGCAAATATCCTTTGGCGCACCTCCGGCCGAACAAGGGCCGCAGGGGGCCCGAAGTGGGCACTCAGAGTTCTCAGCGATGCCAGGACCGAACCGGTAGCGACTCAAATGAGCAGAACTCCTCTCACTACTTACACTGAGCCTGCTGAGAACGAAATGAATATCATTAAATCATATTTGACCAGCAGATCACAAGTAAAAAGTATTTAATAATGAGCCCCTCAGAGGGTTCGAGAAAAAAAAAAAAAAAAAAGTTAGTTTGCTTTGCTCTCTGTTAGAACAGAATTCATGCCACGTTTAAGGCGTGTGTATTTTGCACAGGGTCGGAGCTGAGGAGAACGGCCCGTAGAGCCTTTGAAGTTTTTTGTATTTGGCAAGAGCAGAGGAGGGCACTACTGCAGTCCGGTTAAGGAGAGGTCTGAGAAAGCAGTGTGTGTTAGATGTCTCCAATCAGATCAACCTGAGGGCCAGACGGCCATGATGGAGAGGTTCGATCCAGAGCAACTGATGAAACGCACTGGGCTGTTTTAGTCGTTACCCGGTTGATCCGCAAAACTCTGAACTCTGACACCCATTCGAGTTGAAATTCACACCGTAATTTCTCTCCAAACTTGAGACGAAAGGGAAGAAAATTTCAACCACTGTTCACCCCAAAGAATCTCTTTAACACTGATTGGGTCCTTTTTGTTTTTTCATCTTTGATGTTGCAGGCTAGCCTTTACAGAGGAGGTTACAGTCGCTTCACACCCTACTAGAGAGAGAATCAATCCAAACAAACAGACAAAACTAAAGAAAACAAACACAAACAAACAACCCAACCGCCTCTACGTTCAATAGAGCAAAACGCCTCCGGGTCGTCACATTTGGGCTAAAGCACTTCTTATCAACCTGCGGTTATCCAGCATTTCTGTTGCTTGGCTATTGATTTGGAATCTGTTTTGTTTGTATTGAAATGTGTGGTCCGGTAGGGGAGGGGCTGAGTGACAGAGGGG
>NW_025047907.1:0-467 GCF_018831695.1 Puntigrus tetrazona | reverse complement strand
AGAGAGAGAGAGAGAGACAGAGAGAGAGAGAGAGAGAGAGACAGAGAGAGAGAGAGAGAGTCCGGTCAGTGAATCTGATTCTGGTTTGGGGAGGTCGGTTCTGCCGGGCGGGAGTGTGTGTGTGTGTGTGTACCTGCGTACTCCTGAGGCATCATGGGACGGTTGACCACTCTCTGGAAGGCGGCGATCCAGTCCTTCTGCTCCGCTTCGGTCTCACACGCAAACAGGAACTTCCTGTCCGGGGTTTCGATGGTGATGCCGTGCTTCCAGTGGTATCCCTGGGTGGAGGGCGGCAGTCCTGATAGCACGGTGTAACTGTTCTCTTTACTGCCGATGAACACCTCGCCACGAGCATACGCATCCTGAAAGATAGTGATGGAGAAGATCATGTCATATAACAATTCAGATATCTCTCTATCTCTCTCTCTCTATACACACCCACACACACACACACACACAGATATATA
>NW_025047906.1:0-244 GCF_018831695.1 Puntigrus tetrazona | reverse complement strand
TAAATTAACAAGACACACCTGAAGACAATAAGACAATTAACAAAAGACAGAAAGTAGGTCACACCGAGCACATGAGACAAGAAAAACAAAGAGTCCAAATATGTGACATAACTACACCGATTTAAAACATTATTTGCGATATATAAGCGTCTTACCAGAGGATCTTTAAAGTACATGAGCCTCCGGTGATCCAGCGTGAACCAGCGCTTCTTAAAGCCCTCTGTCTGCTGCAGAAACACATCAG
>NW_025047904.1:0-937 GCF_018831695.1 Puntigrus tetrazona | reverse complement strand
TGCTGCTGTCGTGGTAGATGAAGATGTTTCGTGTTGTGTTATCCTTCAGGTAGGTGATCTGCAGGCCGTTGGGGTTTCCGATCTTGTCCGGCTGGAAGCAGGCGTTGATGGTGTCCACTTTTATAACAGCTTTGGGTTCTTTAGCCTGCAGAGACACAGCAGACACAGCCTCGCTCACGTTCACTGACTCTCCTTCCACATTTCTGTATCCTCAAATAACCAGAACTTTTTGCCACAACACTTTTTCTCTGTTTTCTTCAGCAGGGCAGAATTAGGAAGTAATTAAGTAAGTGAATAAATAAATAAATCACATTTAGCTAAAACTAAAACCATATTATGTAATAAAAGGTATATGATATAACTTAATCCGATCTAATCTCAATAAAATCAAGGAAGTTATTTCCTGTTATTCTGTTTCATTCAGAAGAAATGCTCTATGACTGCTCTTCGATGTTCAAGTTGTTAAATATGTATCGAACAGATTTAAAAAGAATCATAAAAGTACCATAATTGCTGATAAAACTAATAAAAACTATATAAGCACTAATTGGAATGACAAAAAGACAATAAAGCTGGTATAAATTGGACTTAAACTGTAATCTTGACAAGCCCTTGACACTCACGTCTAGTTTAGTGAAGTACTTTAGTGTGCCGTCCCTCTGAGACAGAACAAACCGCCTGCTGAAGAACTGTCCATTGTCCCGCCCCCTCTTCATTAGCATGCCGTCTCGTGTCTCTGTGATTGGTCAAAAGAGCATGTCAGTCATCGGCAAGGAAACAGAAAGCATTCTGAGAGTCTCTCGCTCACACACACACACACACACACACACCGTCCTCGTAGATCAGCTTCTTGCCGCTCTCCATGAACTCCTGCCTCTCGTACTTCGCCCGAATCCACTGCTCCTTCAGCACCCTGAAACACACACACACACACACA
>NW_025047903.1:0-251 GCF_018831695.1 Puntigrus tetrazona | reverse complement strand
CAGGAGAAACTCGCTGGGTAACAGGTAAAATCTAATTAGATGTGTGTGAACTTGAAAGCAATCACTAAGTTGCTGTAACATGCTTGTTGGCTATTATTAACTAAAACTATTAAAACACTTAATTAAAATAAATATTTATTAAAATAAAGTATATGTTAGATAAAGAGCTACAATTACTAACTGGATATAAATAAAAAATAAAATAAATAAAACTTAACAAAAAAGTAGATAAAAAACTAATTAAACTAAAA